>NC_028457.1:37795736-37970246 GCF_000263155.2 Setaria italica | reverse complement strand
CGATCCGATCATGATGATTATTTCTAATACATGTATGATCTGTACTAATTTAATTATTATTTGTCATACCATGTTATGTTTGAAGAATGTTTACATTATTTTGCATATCTTTCTAAGTATTTTTTGTTCATCTATGTTGATTGGTTTACTCTTTTTAATTGCAGGTGATTGAATAATGGTGGGCAGTACAAGGAAGGTCTCGATGTTTTACAAAAAAATCAAAGTTGTAGCTTCAGGCTCATCTTCAGGGAGAGGTCAAGGGAGGGGTGGATGCAGGGGTAGGGCAGGGATCGAAGCAGGGTTCGAGGCAGGGGTTGAGGGAACGGAGGTGGCAGAGGTTCAGGGTGGACGTAGTGGTCGAGGGAAGGGTAAAGGGGCGAGGCCCCCGTCGCCTGTAGCTTCCTCGTCATCTAAGGAGGAGTTACCTTCCGCGCATGCCTGTGGTGACGAGGAGGAGGTACAGGAGGAGTAGGAGCAGGAGTGGGAGGAGGCTGGGGGTTCCCAGTCCAAGATCTGGTTGCGAGGTCCTTCATCCCTCCCGAGGTGAACGATACCTGTTCATAGATGCTCACTGATTCAAGCCACTGGGAGATGGTAAGTAACTTTAGATGTTCTCAATAATTTTTCGTTTGATATGTTGAAAATTACAATGGAAACTAATAATTTATAATAATCACTTGTGCAAGGGTTGGATTAAGCTCAGTGGGGGTGATCACAACCGCAAGGTCAACGGTATCCTTAGCCTTTTGTGCAGACTACACTTCCCCAGCTTGGTGGAGTTCGCCGGACAGCAGGAGCCAGCGTACACGTGGGACCACTACGTCCCCGCCCCCAACGTCGCTGATTGTGACAACAGGAGATTCGAAAATAAGGCATTCCGTGTGAAGGCCGAGATGTGGGTAAGTATTCCTCGCACTACATTACTCAATACATCACCTTCACTACACATATCATTTTAAATAATAGCTATATACATCAATTCTATATGCAGGACTTCTACAGATGCCAGGAGGGATTCAAGGCCAAGGCGGCCTCCGTCTCTGAAGAAGCTGCCAATAAGCTCGTGAAGGACATGCACTACAAGGCGCGTGTCCAGGCCATCATCGACTACTATGCTCAATATAGATGGTGAAGGTTACAAAAGAAGAGGCAAGAACAATGAACCTGACCCGAGAAGAATTCTTGAAGGTAAATATAAAATGTTGATACTTATTTTTTTGAGATTAATTACGCTTAATTTCATTTTTTTATATGTCATATACTTGATGACGTAGGTACCTCCGTGGTGGTGCGCCTAGCAGACCCAGTGTTGGGAAAAAATGGTGGACGTGTGGTTGCAGTCCAAGTGGTTTGAGCACCACCTTGCTAGCTGGGAGTGGTGTTTGCTGATGCCACAGCATCACACCATCAAGGCAGCCTGAGCCTCGACGAACACAGGGAAAATTGGGTACGCGAATTCATTTCTTTATTCTAACGCTCAATTCTGCACAAGTTCTAATCATTTTGCATTTTTATCGTAGTCGTCGTCACATGATGGCCAGCCTTGCACCAATTTCAAGACATGGGCTCTATCCAAAAAGGGTAAGGCGACGGCCAACATCGACTTCAACATGGAGGATCCGCCGAGGCATACAGCGATCCCATCATCCACAGCCGCATCACCGAGTACACATCGATGACAAGGGAGATTAATGGGTCAGAGTTCGATCCGAGCTCCCAGGATCTTGATGGAGAAATCGTGATGAGGTGGGAGAAGTCAAGAAGCATGGCCGGTATTGGATTGGTGATAGCATAATCGACACGGCCTCTACTCCCACTCTCTTCCAGATCCGAGCAAGGAGCACGAGCTCAAGCTTGGTGATACGCCCACGGCCGACCTCAGCACAATTTCAGTTGGAGGCTCTACAGGTTATTTCTGTTTTATTCATCATTCGTTGATTTGTACATACGTTTTGCTTTGCATTGTAACATAGGGATGAAAAATTGTAGGCCCAGGTAGAACAAGAAAGGAAGCAACAGGAGGACCTAGAGGCGAGGATCGTGGCAGAATGGGAGGCAGATCAGCAGGCAGCATGATAGAGGACGGAGCAGATGTTTTTGTATATGCAGAGTGTTTTTGAGAGGATGGGTCAAGCTCCGCCACCTATGCCACCGAACCTATTCTCTTTACCCCCACCTTCTACAGCTACTCCTGTGAGTCACTTAATTGTCAACCTTATAATCACCGTTTATAGTTTTTGCACAATCAATGTAGAATTAAACTAGAAACTAGAAATATTCCAGACACTAGAAACTAGAATTAAACTAGACACTAGAAACTTGAAACTAGAAACAAACTAAAAACTAGATACATCATGGTATATATCTTGCAGAACACACAATAGAAAAGTAACTTATGTAATCTCTTTAGCTTTGTGTAGAATCAATCGGTGGGATCGAATCAACCATCGGACCCAGGTTGGACGCAGTGGCCATCGTGTCCTCCTCAGTGACTTGTTTCAACGGCTTGTGTCTTGTGGTTAAACTAGAATCTATACTTGTGGATTACTTGTCTTAAGCATCTACTTGTGGTTGTGAACGGATCTTGTGATGGTGATGCTTATTTGTGTGTTGTGAATGTTATTTGTGTGCCTGTGATGCTTAATATATACCTGTGATGCTTATTTGTATGTTGTGATGTTTGTTTGAGAGGGGTCCTTTATACATAACAAAACAATTAAAATAGGGTGGGTTTGGTCACTTGGCCGAGTATAACACTCGGCAAAGGGGGGCTTTGCCGAGTGTTTTAGCATTAACGCTCGGCAAAGAGGCCAAATTATGTTGTTCTAGACCTTGTTTGCCGAGTGTTTTAACTTTGCCGAGTGTATTGGCATTAACACTTGGCAAAGTGGCCATAAAAATCTAGACGTTGGTGCTTCTTTGCGGAGTGTCTTGGGTTTGACACTCGGCAAAGTTTAATAACTTTGCCAAGTGTTTTCTTCTTGACACTCGGCAAAGTTATTAAACTTTGTCGAGTGTTCTATACTTGACACTCGGTAAAGTTTAATAACTTTGCCGAGTGTTTAACTGTCTGACACTCGGCAAAAGCGCCATCTCCGTGCCAGGCCGTTAACCTTTTTTTTGCTGAGGGTTTAAGTTTGCTGAGTGCTTATTGACACTCGGCAAAAGGCTTTGCTGAGTGCCGTATAATTGACACTCGGCAAACAGCTTTGTGCTGTTAAAACCTATGTCGAGTGTTGTGTGCCGTTTTTGGGCTTTGCCGAGTGGGGCACTCGGCAAACTTACTGTTCCCGTAGTGAGGGAAGAGATGTCAAAAGCGCAGGATATGCTATTTATTAGGTCTTACCGTTAGATTGATATCCAACGGCTCCTGCTAGTTTGAAGAAGTTACAAGTTCAGGCACGTAGCACGTCACCCTTGTATTGTCTGCTTTGGTACTACCTAGATCTATCAACCAGTCGTCGATCTTGCCAGGATGTCGTGCGTCACTACAAATCTGTCACTGCTCAACCCTCCAAATCTAGCTGTATATGCATCGACGATCTGGATGAAGATCGGGACCACGCAGCATCCATGCATATACGTCCAAATCTGCTGTTTTATTTGCTTGTCTAGGTAGCTTTACAATTACAAGCTGGATAGATCCGGTTTTATCGCTGCAAGTCGTTCAAATATTCAATGGAAAAACATGTATGGCTGGATCCACATCCACCTGCTTCCACGGTCGGTCGGTGGACATACACTGTCACACTCATATATGGCCAAACGGGCTGACCCGGGCCCGGTTTGGCCCGGCCTGTTTAGACCCAGCCTGGTTAGGCACGTATGTTTATCGTGCCGGGCTGGACTGGCCGACGGGCCAACGTAGCGGCCAAGGCCCGGCACTAAAGGCTGGTAGCCGTGCCGAGCCGACCCGGTGGCCCATCGTGCCTATTGTACATATAAACACATATATTCTGAGGTAACGCACGTACAATACATATACAAATTACAATTAGATGTGCTTAATCGTGCCTAAGCGTGTCTAAACATGCCTCCATCGTGCCTTGGTGGGCTGGCTGCTAGTTGTGCCGTGCCTGGGCCGACCCACGAGCTGAGGCAGCAGCCCAGGCCTCACCCGTGGTGTAGGCCGACCCACGGGCCGCGGGCTAAATGGCCAACTATAGTCACACTGGCACAGATGTGCCATTTTGTTCCTTTTTTTTCATCCACTCATTCTCTCCGACCCGCTGCTGTTGCTTCTGCTATCTTTATATGCGTACACACTGCCTGGCTAGCGCACCGCAACTCTGTCCCAGCCTCCCCTCATGGCTTGCTGCAAGCTCTTCTCCATCATGTTGCTGGCCGCAGTCCTCGCCGCCGGCCCGGCGGTGGCGGCTGCGACGTCGGCACACCTGCACTTTTACATGCACGACGTGACGGGCGGGCCGTCACCGACGGCTGTGCGGGTGGTCAACGGCCCGCGTGGCTACTTCGGCAACACGGTGGTCATCGACGACAAGCTGACCGAGGGCACATCGCAATCGTCGGCCACCGTGGGCCGCGCGCAGGGCTATTACATGGTGGCGTCGGTGGCCAACCTGGAGCTCTTGGTGAACATGAATGTGGTGCTCACGTCGGGGCCATACGCCGGCAGCTCGCTTACGGTCCTGGGGCGCGACGACATCGGCACGCCGCTGCGGGAGCTCTCGGTGGTCGGCGGCACGGGGCAGTTCAGGATGGCGCGTGGCTACGTGCTGTGGAAGACGATCACCCCTGAGATTCTGGACCTCGAGATCTTCGTCAATCCTTGATCAAGACTGCTAGGCAAAGCAATGCTGTGATCCTGCTTGGACGATGGTGAAATTGCCTAGGCGTGTCAGGTGTAACGTGTATTTGGTTGGTTGTACCATTTGAATTGATTTATGTATGAAATGATTCAAAATAATAATGTGGTTGGTTGTATCATTTAAATTGATTTATGTATGAAATGATTCAAAATAATAATGATCATTTTGTTTGGTTGGGTGAATTGTACCAACTCATTCAGGATGAGGTCATCCCACTTACTATATTATTCTACTAATTAGATCATATGGTACAAACAAATTGGTGCATGCAACCAAACACACTCTAGGTAAATAGATTGTTAATGCGTAGTTGTTTCCTTTGGCATTGAATCATTATTCATTTAATTTGGCCGCCGTTCGTTTGGTACAGTAGTCTGAACAACTTTGATATCCTATGGTTTTATTGAAGGATAAGTGAATCGCTGGCTATCATTTCTTTACTTGCGCTGAACTTGTTGGTGCCTATGTTTTACCTGAAGCATAATTGAATTGCTGGCTATCATTCTTTAATTACTTGTGGTTAACTTGTTGGTGCGTGTAATTACTGAATACTTACATTTGTTTTCCCGAATATGAAAAATAATACTCTCCTAAACTCTTATGAGTTATGAGTAATGTTTGTCGTTCCAATATCGGCCTCGAGCTGAACTTATTACATCTGCTCCGTCATTCTTCATTTTTTTTATCAAGTTTTAGACAAAAGACCCTACGGGCTACGGTCCTGCTTTATTATAGGGGAAATTGCTCTCATGAAAGTGATAACGCTTTGCAACTGTGTGCTTCCTTTTCTTTTCATGTAAATGGTGTGGTAAAATTAATTTTGTTTTCATGCACATCGTGTGAAATTATTTGTATTACTTCAGAAGTTAATTTGAAGAAATTTCATAACCACTTTAAATTGTCTGCTGTAGATGGTAATTGTAATTAGCAGGAGCAGGATGGATTAATACTTTAGATAGTGCCCACAGTAGCAGCGGTGAAACAAACGAAGCAGACAAATTTTAAAGTCCTACACAGAACTCCGCAAGGAGCTAGCTCCCACACAGCGTCTTCGCCACCGCCGGCCGGCCCGGTCTCTGCTTCTCTTGGCCTTTCGGTCTCTGCTTCTCTTTTGGTCTTTCCTAGGAAACGGTACCTGTGTTAGGCGTATAATCAGGCTTGAGATCAGCAAGGACAAGAAGAAATGGAGAGCCGCGGGCAGGGTGCCCAGAGAAGCCACGGGGATCGGAGCGAGGAGTAGTAGAAATCGCTTGCGAATGAAAGCTCGTCGGCGATCACCCGGAAGAATCTCTCGTGGTCGCCTTCCTGGCCGAGCATCCAGTCGCCAACGACGAAACGGAACGCCAGCTAGAGCCCCCCTCGGCGAGCTGGTGCCTCGCAAACCTCCTACGCAGGCACTTGAAGAGGGCAAATGAGAGGCAGAGATCCTTGAGCTCCGGGGTCAGCAGATGGCCACTCTCAGACCAGACTCGGTCCAGTTTGATCAGCGTCTTGCGTTCATCTTCCAGAGCGGAAGGCTTGACACGGTATCCCGTTGGGCTTTCTTCCACGTCCCGGTTCCTTTCTCCCGTGACTATGAGACAGGGCACTGCCGCTGGGAGCTGCCACTCAGCTCCGAAGCAGCCAGTTTGTTGGAGATCCGCCATGTGGCCGCTGACGAGCTGCACATTGCGGCCGAGAGCAAAGGAACCGGCCGCCCTCTGGAATACGACGAACCTGAGCACCATCCTGCAGGCGTCAAGGAACCAGAAGGGCGCAATTACAATGGCGTACTGCTCGATGACGTAGACGCGGCTGGTGGCCGTTTTCACGTAGAGAAGTATATATGCTGTAGATGACAAGCGCCGCCACCCAGAAGGGGTAGGCGAGGCTCACCATGGATGGCCGGATCTTTAGGCCGTCGATGTCGTCGTCCGCCACAGGCGAGGTGATGGCAGCCACGGCCAGAGCTGCCACACATCAGCCTTGGCCCTGAGGAACTGGATGAGGACTATAGAAAACATTATAAGCACGAAGTAGGTCCAGTCATGTTCGTTTTTCAAGGAAGACAGGTAGGAGGTCAAGAAGGACAGGACGTAGGGCATAAGTGCGATGTACACCGCGGATACCTCCAAGAGGAAGTAGAGGAGGAGCGCCGGATGGCTGCTGTTAGTGCTGTGGCGCGGGCGTGAGCTAAGCCCCATCAACAGTGGGGCAAGGACGGCCACCGCGGCAAGAAGAAGGGTGGCCTCAATATCTGGTTTCACTATCCAAGCAATCTTCATATCCGATATGGATTGCTTAAGCTCAATTTGGAGAAGACGGTAGAGAGATTGTATTACGAAGGATGCAGCTCAGCTGCTCACCCGGTTGCTGTGCAGCACCCTTAAATAATCACTGTTGCCTCACCCTTAAACACCTCATCTTATTGGCCAGTCAAGGAAATGTTGGGCACAACTTTTGGATACAGATATGGTCTCTAGAACAAACCTATGATGAATACCTTTTGTTACAAAACTGTCCACAAACGATAGCAAGAATATACTTTTACTAAACTACATTTCAAGACAAATCTACTCGTATCGATTTAATATGCAGTTAAAGTTGAAATATTAGACTCCAAACCTTAAACCGTCAGTTATTTGTGATTGGGGGAAGCGTATATAGCAGTAGAGCAAACATCAAAAGAGCCACCTCCTCTGCTCTTTATTTGGTATTCTAGATCCTGCATAAATGCACCAGAAAAATAGCATCAACTAATTATTTGATTGGCTCGACGCGCTTCTCCATACTTCTTTTAATTGTTGTGGGTGTTGTACTACCAGAAACAGTAGATATGCTGAGTATTTTTTCAATTGCCGAGTGTAATCTATTGGGCACTCGGTAAACGTAGTGTTGCTTTAATCACATGAGGTTCACTACAAGCTAAAAGACCACTTTTTGTGATCAAATTTGAAGGCTAAAAGGATACTTTGGAGTACAAGTTATCATGTACAGTAAGAAAAAAAATCTATGCCGTTAATTATAATCATTATCTTGTGGCCAAGTTATAAGGGGGTATGTTTTTCCGCATGAGATACGAAAATTCATGTTTGATGCAAGTGCTTGGAGAAGAAAGCAAAGAATGATGAGGTCAGTGTTTGACGATGTAATTGACAATCGAGACGTTCTTGTTATGGCTAGGATTGTTTAGGTATATTTTGTAGTAACAAAATGCGACAATATCTGTTATAGTTAGAATGTTTTGGCCAAATCATATCTCGGTCGTTATTTCCTTGCAAACCACGATGGGGGATATTCCCATCCGCACCTACTGCTGCCGCCGTCACGTCACCTAGTCCACCCCGATCCCGCACCCGATGCGGCGACGGCAACCAAACAGGTCTCTCCCTGTCCTTGCAGCATCGCCCCACCCTCCGACCCAGCGATCCTCTACCATGCAGCCCCGGGGCAACAAGGCCTCTGCAGCATCCTCCTCGCATAGTCCCCCATCTCCTCTATGTTGTTGGATTTGCGGCGAACGACGGCAACCTGGAATAGGTTGCATCCAATTTCCATGGTTGTGTGCACCTTGAAATATTGTGTTGGATTTAGGTTCATGTGTGGTCCAATCTAAAAATTTCAAAGCATGCACAACTTTTAGTTCCATACTGCTAAGTTAAGGAGAGGTTGCCTTGCTTAAATATGGGAGTCTCCTCGCTATGCAAAATAGGTGCAAATGAAAGAGGAGACTGTTGCTACACGCACACATAGCTCACGTGCATTTTCATGTGAAAAATCACGTGACTTGTGACTTATGTGTACAACGAGCTATTACTTGTGCAGTTTCTATTTTTTTATGTTGAGCCTAATGGCACTACAATGAGATTGAAACTGCCGTTTTAAACAGCAATAAGGTGCGTCAGTTTCTATTATTTGATGGTAGCAGTTTCTGTCATTCAAATGGGTAGTTTCTACTCCTTGATGAGTTTGCTTGATGAGGGGTATTGATGCACACTATGAAGGCCTGTAACACCAAGAGACATCCTAGCTGATAGGTACATTGTCACACGCTCGCCTCCCCACTCACTACGCTGAACATCTTGCTGCTACGCCTCGTCGCCCTTTGAATTCGACGTGCACCGGACTTGAAGGAAAGCGGGATCTCCTGCACGGGGCGGCAATCAGGTTTTTGGGCAGCGTCCTCACGTGACCGCTTGGTGATTCTGCAACATTTGCTTCAATACATTCGACTACGTTCTGTGCGGGATCATTGAGTAATTTCCTTGCGCAATCTTGTTCCACTCAGTATGTTGGATGTTTACGTATGTTATATGCTTGCGTTATTTTTTATGTATGTGTTTTTCCTCCAAATAAAATTAGAACAGTACATTAGGCACATAATTCGAACAGGTTGGAGGTGGGTGGCCATATGGCTGGTAGTTGCTCGGAGGACCAAATGGATGGAAGTTCTGTAGATAATTTGGTGTAACTATTGGGAGAAATTTGTGGGAAATTGGACGAGGGGAGATTTGGGGGCTATCACTCTCTGCTCGAGCCGGAACTTTGATTTGGCATGTTGGCGAAATTTCTATTGAAGTGGTCCATTTTTGGTCAAATGAACTGTGAGTTGTGTTGTTCACTGACCTTGCTTCTATTTTGTAGGTGAAGCAGCTGAAGCCAACGGCTACCTGGGCAGAGGAACAGTAAGCAGAGCAGAGCAACGGCTTGATTCGGGAGCAACGACTTGAGGACAACGGTTAAACTGAAATGTATATTTTATTCGTGTAAACAGCAGTAGTATTGTATTTTATTATCTTGTTGCCGCATCTTAGGGCCAGTTTGGCACGGCTCCGGTTCCTCCGAAAACAGCTCCGGCTCTGGCTTCTCTGGTGGAGTGGCTTCTTCGGCTCTGGCTCCTCCTTTTGGAAAATCGTTTGGCAAAACGGCTCTTCCGTGTAGTTTAAAATGGTTAGATAAGATGAAATACCCATAATACCCTTTCATTTTTCCTTTTTTTTTGTTTTCTTCCTATTTATTTTCTTTCTTTTCTCTTCCTATTTCCTTTTTCTATTTCTTTTCTCTCCTCCCATTCCTTTTCCTATTTCTTTTCTCTCCTTCCTATCCTCCCACGCCGGCCTTCCATTCTTCTTTCTCTTCCCTATCCTCCCACGCCGGCCACAGCTCTCCCCCGCCGATCCACTCTCCCCCACCAGAGCTCTCCCGCCGTCGGCCGTCCCCCGGCCGCCTCCTTCCCCGCCTCCCGCCTCCTCCCGGCCGTCGCCGTCTCCGCCCCCGCCTCCTCCCGGTCATCTCCGCCCCAGAAGTCGTCGTTGCCGTCTCCACCCCCACCGTCGCCGTCAGCTGCCGCCCGCCGGAGCTCTCCCGTCGGCTGCCGCCCACCTGCCTAGATGTGCCTCCGTCTGCCTGTGGACCCTCCCCCGAGGGCAACAATGGGCAACAACAAGGAGGAGCCGGAGGAGCCACTATTTTTGGCTCCTCCTCGGCAGTACAAAAAGGGCTCCGGCTCCATGGGTGCTTCACTCGCGGAGCCTTTTCTTGCGTTGCCTTTTGGTAGGGCTCCAGCAGAAGCCGTGACCGGAGCCGGAGCTGGAGCCCTACCAAACGCGCCCTTAAGCTTAACATCTGTTTTTCCCGGATGGCGTTTGTGGTGTGCTCCCACAATGGTGAAGGTCAATAACTGTAGCAGCATTGATTGCCTAATGCTACCTTTTTGGTCACATTGATGCTGCCCTGAGGAAGAGAGGCAATGTTTGGAATCAGGGCAGGTTGGGGGATTGCAGCTTGGATTCGGCCAAAGAAGGCAGCAAGACACTGGAGGACGAGGTCATGGAGATTCTGTCCCATGATGAGCTAACCTAGGTGGTCGTGAGGCTATGGGCAATTTGGCATGCGCATTGGAAGGAAATTCATGAAAATCTATTCCAAAGCCCGTTATCGACACACTATTTCATTGAACGGTGTTGACGCCGGATTTCGTCATCAGTAGAATCGGCACCAAAAGAGGGAAAAAGGCGAGGAAGTACGGATGGAAATCGGCCAAAAGGTGCTACGGTACGGAATCGGTCAGTAGTTTTTACTCCGCTTCTGGATGAATGCGCCAGGTTCTCAATCGGCAAACCTTTGCTGATAAGAGATCTGCCGATCAGGAAGGTGGACTAAGGTGGGCCTGTATGGGCTTGAAAAGATGGAAGGATAAGGTGGGGTTCAGCCCACGAAGCGTGGGGTAATTAGTTTAGCACGGATCGTGCTTGTAGATATTTGTTTCCTGTTTGAATTAGAGATAGAGTTCTAGTCGGTTAAGAAGATTATTTGTACGGGGCTATAAATAGCTACCTTTGTAAATCTGTAATCACAACAATCAATCAATACAACAAGTTACTTTATTCTTCGTACTTACTGTCAAGCAGGCGACTTCGCCATTACTTTTCCTTCTCACGAGTTCGTGCGGGTTGGCAGGGCTGCATCATCTTGATCTCCGGCCAATTCTGTAAGTTCCGTTTATCGAGTAACATCTAAGCTTTAACTTCTGGCGTATCGCTGTCGTTTCGTTTAGATTTATTCATCAAGTTATCGATATCGACTAGATTCATAGGTTTTTACCTGTTTTTCTAGTTTTTATCACCAATTATCCTGCTAGGAATCGGTAGTATCGGCTTTCGTTGCTTTCTGTAGTTAGATCTATTCGTTGCCGATTAGATCTTTTCCTAGTACTGTTTTCGTAAGCTTTGTACCGATCGCCTTAGTATTTTTCTATCTACAAGGCTACGGGGATCGTGCTGTTTACTAGCCGATTTCATCATCACAGTAAATCGGCCGATTCGCCGATAAACTCTCTCGATCGGAAACTTAGCCGATCGCGGTTTCTGAACCTGACACGTGTTTTTCCTTGCCAATCAACAGGTCAGATTGGCTGGCACGCCGCGCGAACCGCACCAGGGCATTCACCCGAACAGGAGTTAAGCAGATTCTCCCGGGTCGTGTGTCGGTCGCTGGGATTCGGTTGACCGATTTTTAGCGCCAACACACTTTTGGCACGCCCGGTGGGACCAACACAACCGCCGTCATGTCGAAAGCTGCTGAAGTCTCCGAGGATAACGTCATCGAAGTGACGGAGGCAGATCTAAAGGACGACCAAAAAGAAGATCTGAATCAGTATTTGGAGCAAGTCCGGAAAACTTGCTTGAAATCCTTCAGTCGTTCCAGGAGCGGGGAAACTATTAAAAAGTCTCCTTTCCCTACTCCCCGCCAGATCACGATTTCAGAAGATTCGGACAAAATGTCCGATATGATTCAGCAATCTCTTCATCACGCCTTCATCAACCAATCCCCGGTACTTTCAAACATGGTGCACAATGCTGTTGTCAACTCCTTCGCCGGAGGTATACCACAGGGGTACAGGGGGCCTACGTATTTTCAGTCGATTCCACCAAATCAGGCTTATCAGGCTTCACAGCCGATCCAATCCTCTGTCGGAGGATCTGGTGCTTCCACGTCATCAACTCCTTTGGGATACGGCTCCATCCAGCCGTCCACTGCACCACTCCCTCCAGTCATCCCTTTACCCTGGGGGGCACCTTTAAACACGACCGGTTTGAATCAATCGGTCAGCCAAGGAAATCCTCCGTTCCAGACACCTTCCCAAACGGCCACTCGGCCGATCATACCACCATACCAGCCTATCGCTCCGGAGGCCAACAAAACGTCAGAGCTCATGCTATATGATGAAACGAGTGGTGCCTACAAGCAGCCGTCCTTCACTACACCGCCGGCTTATACTCAGATACCACCTTTTCATCAACCCCCTTTTATTCAACCTCTGATTTATCAACATGTGCCGATTCCGCCGCCAATTATTCCCCAACAACAACCGGATTGGACGGCGCAAATCGCGGAGGTAATGCAAGAACAATTCGGCCTGAAGCCGAAGGTGCAAACTTATACCTACAGGACACCATACCCATCTACGTACGACCTGTTGCCGTTTCCCCATCGGTACAAAGTTCCGGATTTCACTAAATTTTCCGGAACGGATGATACTTCTACCGTGGAACATGTGAATAGATTCATCATCCAATGCGGAGAAGCAGCTACGCAAGATGCCCTGTGGGTACGGTTGTTCTCGTCATCTTTGTCTGGATCGGCTTTCCAATGGTTCACCACTTTGCCACCAAACTCGATTATCACATGGGCTGATCTAGAGAAACAGTTCCACAAGTACTTCTATGCCGGAGTCCACGAGATGAAATTGTCTGATTTAACCAGCCTCCGGCAGCGAAGTGATGAGCCGATACCCTCGTACATACAGAGGTTTCGGGAAATCAGAAACAAATGCTACTCCCTGGCTCTAACCGATGCACAGTTGGCCGATATAGCTTTCCAAGGCCTGCTGCCACACATTAAAGAAAGATATGCTTCGCAAGAGTTCGAGAGCCTGAGCCAGATTGTCCACCGATTGTCCGGACAAGAGGTGCGTCCATTCGATCCAAGAAGGAATTTTCAAAAGAAAGTGGCATTCCTGGAAGAGGTAGAAGATGAAGAAGACGCCGAAATCGGACTTGCAGAGTGGATTAAGGGAAAGAAGCCGATATCATGCCCGTTCGGCAAGAAGGAGCCGGAAGCATTTGGTTTCGATACAACTAAAGCTGACAAAATCTTCGATCTTTTACTCCAAGAAGGACAGATCAAACTTTCACCTTACCACACAATACCCTCTGCCGAACAATTGAAGAAGATGAAATATTGCAAGTGGCACAATGCCACATCACATGATACCAACGAGTGCAAAATCTTCAGGCAACAAATACAGTCGGCCATTGAACAAGGCAGACTCAAATTTGAAGTGCCGGCAAAACCGGCCAAACCAATGAAGATTGATCAACACCCTTTTCCTACCAACATGGTGGATACGGGTAAGAATCCCCTCCAAACAAAAGTGCTGACATCCGAATCAGCAAAAAGGAGTGGCTCCGTCGATCCCAGAAATCAAGTTACGCCCGAAGATGTCAAAGGGAAAAGGCGAATGGAGGACGACGATGGTGAGTCTGATAGACCACGTATTACTTCCCAGTTCCTGCTCCAAAAGTACCAACGCCAACATGAACATTCGAGGTCCCGAGAGGAAGCGATGCGTCGGCATGAGGAGCACTGGAGATGCCCATTCTTCATCCATTGCTGGGAAAATAACCTCAGGCTACCATCAGCCGATACTTGCCCAGAGTGCAACGGTCCCTATCAAGGCAATCGGCCGTTCACCAGGTCTCGTTCCAGGGATGGAAGGCCAGAACCGATCAGCAGGAATCGGCGCAACCCAGATTATCAGCGCCCTTCCTTGCGTGATCGGCTGGGGGGCAGAAGTGACCGATATGATCGGTCAGAAGGTAGAAGCCATAATAGGCAGGGGGGCAGGATCGATCGACACGATCAATCGAATAGCAAAGCCAGCGTTCATAGCCGGCTCGAAGACATGGCCGATGCTCGGGTAACGGACGAAAACCCGTTAGGACGCGAACCGGAATGGGAACGCACCGGGAAAGAAGGGAGGCTAATAAACCCCAGATGGTGCCCCGACGGTTTAACCAAATCACAAAAACGGAGAATCCAACGCCTCCGCCAATGGGAACAACAAGAAGAAGAGGGCGCGATGGACAAGAAGGAAGGGAGGCCTCAAGTGTGGCGCCCCAAAAGAAACGACAAGGGCAACGAAGAGTCGGCGGGTGATGAATCGGTAGCCGAAATCGGTATGGTTTTCATATTGCCGATGGAGTTTATGACCCCTGCCGATCAACAGAACCTGTCGGCGATAGAGGAACAAACAGCACGGTTGGCTTTAGAACCAATGATGGCCATGTTCGAAAAGCCCGAAGATGACGAACGACAACATATGAAGGCGTTGTTCCTTAAAGGGCATGTTGACGGTCGCCCCCTCACTAGATTGATGGTCGACGGGGGAGCTGCCGTCAACATCATGCCGTATGCCGTACTCCGAAAACTGGGAAAGAGCGACGACGACCTAACCAGGACGGACATGATGCTCAAGGACTTCGAAGGCAAGGTGTCAAACGCTCGCGGTGCCCTCTGCGTCGACCTCACCATCGGCAGTAAGACCCTTCCTACCACATTTTTCGTCATTAATGGCAAAGGGTCCTATAATATGCTTCTTGGCCGAGACTGGATACATGCAAACTGTTGCATCCCGTCAACTATGCATCAATGCCTTGTACAATGGGTCGGCGATAACATCGAGGTGGTCAAAGCCGACTCCGCGTACAGCATCGCAGCAGCTGACGCACAGCAATGGAGCTGCGAAACCGTCAGGTGCATATCAGGTAGGGTGTGGGAAACCGATTTCCTGAAGGTCACCGATTTTGGCCTACAGCCGATCCGAGCAGTCGGCTCCGAAGAAGCGCAATAGATGGATCAGTTCGCCCGGAAAGATGGGAAGCTGGGACATGGATTCACGTCGGCCGATTCATTGGAGATGGTAGATTTAGGTGACGGAACCAAACCAAGGCCGACTTTTATTAGTGCAAATTTAGATCCAGAGTACAAATGTAAATTGACAAATTTATTAAGAGAATTCAAGGATTGTTTTGCTTGGGAGTATCACGAGATGCCCGGATTAGATCGGTCTATTGTTGAACATCGGCTACCCATAAAGCCAGGGTATCGGCCGTACCAACAACCCGCACGGTGATGCAATCCTAAAATTTTACCAGACATAAAAGCCGAAATAACTCGGCTAATTGAAGCAAAATTTATTCGGCAATGTCGTTACGCCGAGTGGATTTCTAATATCGTACCGGTGTACAAGAAAAACGGGAAGCTGCGCGTTTGCGTTGATTTCAGAAATCTTAATCAGGCCACACCGATGGATGGTTACCCCATGCCTACGGCCGATGTACTGATCGATGCTGCCGCGGGGCACAAAATTATTAGCTTCATGGATGGAAACGCCGGATACAATCAAATACTTATGGCCGAAGAGGATATACCCAAAACGGCTTTCAGATGTCCAGGCCATCTTGGTCTATTCGAGTGGGTGGTGATGACTTTCGGTTTGAAAAATGCCGGTGCTACATATCAGAGAGCCATGAACTACATTTTTCACAAACTCATTGGTCTCCTGGTGGAGATTTACATTGATGACGTTGTGGTCAAGTCCAAAAGCCACGAGGAACACCTAGCCGATTTGCGACAGGTGCTAGAGTGTACCAAGAAGCATGGTCTCAAGATGAATCCCAACAAATGCGCTTTCGGCGTCTCCGCCGGACAGTTCTTAGGGTTCATGGTACACGAACGGGGTATAGAGGTCAATCAAAAGACCATAGCGGCCATCAACAAAGTCGTCGCTCCACAGAACAAAACTGAGCTACAGTCTCTAATCGGCAAGGTGAACTTCATCAGAAGATTTATATCTAATCTATCTGGACGGATCCAGGCGTTCACACCACTTCTAAAGTTGAAGCCAGACCAAGAATTTATTTGGGGAGAGGAACAGCGCAAGGCGTTAGAAGACATCAAGCGATACTTGGTCTCGCCCCCAGTCCTGGTTCCCCCTCAAACGGGCAAGCCGTTTAAACTATATTTATCAGCCGATGAAAAAGCTATTGGATCGGCTCTAGTCCAAGAATTTGAAGGCAAGGAACGGGTGATTTATTACGTTAGTAGAAGACTCCTGGATGCCGAAACAAGATATCCTCCAGTAGAGCGTTTGTGTTTGTGTCTTTTCTTCTCGTGCACCAAACTCAGACACTATCTACTGTCGGCAGAATGTATAGTCGTATGCAAAGATGATGTAGTGAAATACATGCTGTCACTGCCGATATTGAAAGGGCGAATCGGTAAATGGATTTTAGCCTTGTCAGAATTCGACCTACGGTACGAATCGGCAAAAGCCGTCAAAGGTCAAGTCATGGCCGATTTCGTCGCACAGCACTGTGGGCCGGAGATCGCCTTCGTGGAACTAGCGCCTTGGCAGTTATTTTTTGATGGGTCATCATGCGGAGTCGGATCGGGAATCGGCATCGTTCTCATATCGCCTCGGGGGGCAAGATATGATTTTTCTCTGCCGATAGAAACCGCCGCCACCAACAATCAAGCGGAATACAGAGCTGTATTAAAAGGCTTACGATTATTGAGAGAAGTCAAGGCCGATTCTGTCGAGGTCTTCGGAGATTCGATGCTAATTGTGGATCAACTAACCGGAAGAGCTGAGTGCAAAGATGACATATTACGAATCCATCACGAAGATTGCTTACAGCTTTTGAAAGAATTCAGATCGGCAGTAATCGAGCACGTCCCAAGAGACCACAACGAGGAAGCAAACAAACTCGCTCAACACGAATCTGGGTATCGGCCGATTCCGGGCGCCATGGCCTTAGAGCTTGCAGCTGACGATTGGCGTAAGGAAATTGCCGATTACCTAAAAGATCCGTCCAGAAAAGTGGAGCGACGAGTGCGCTTTCATGCTACCAAGTACGTGTTGCTCGAAGATGATCTGTTCTACCGAACGATCGATGGTGTTCTTCTTAAATGCCTTGGGACAGAAGAAGCCAAGACTCTGATGGGAGAGATCCATGAAGGGGTATGCGGGGCTCACCAATCAGCACATAAGATGAAGTGGATGATCAGAAACAACGGGTACTATTGGCCTACGATCCTCGAAGATTGTTTCAAATATTATAAGGGTTGCCAGGAATGTCAAAAGTTTGGAAATGTCCAGCGTGCACCCGCATCGGCCATGAATCCTATCATCAAACCATGGCCGTTCAGAGGGTGGGGAATAGACCTCATCGGCCAAATTTATCCACCATCGAGCAAGGGGCACAAGTTTATTCTGGTTGCGACTGATTATTTCACCAAATGGGTGGAGGCAATCCCACTAAGGACCGTGACGTCGGCTATCATGGCCGATTTCGTAAGGGATCACATCGTCTACCGATTCGGTATCCCTCAAACTATAACGACCGATCAAGGAACAATGTTCACATCGGGAGAATTTGAGGAATTTACGACCGATATGGGCATCAAGTTGTTAAATTCTTCTCCATATTACGCGCAAGCCAATGGTCAAGCAGAATCTTCCAACAAAGGAATAATCAAGTTGATCAAAAGAAAGATCGAAGAGTACCCGAAGAAGTGGCACCTATGTTTGACCGAAGCCCTGTGGGCATACAGAATGGCCTGTCATGGGGCGACCAAGTTATCCCCCTATCAGTTGGTATACGGTCACGATGCAGTACTTCCATGGGAGTCAAGGGCAGGATCAAGGCGCATTTCACTTCAGGACCAGTTGTCGGCCGATGACTACTCGGCTCTGATGAAGGAAGAACTTGATGACTTGGCCGGCCAACGACTGAGAGCTCTAATAAGCATCGAAGAGAATAAAAAGAGAGTAGCCAGGTGGTACGATAAAAAGGTCAAAGTCAAACAGTTCTCCCCTGGAGATTTGGTATGGAAGTTGGTACTACCGATCGGGTCGAAAGATCCTAAATTCGGCAAATGGTCTCCTACCTGGGAAGGGCCGTATAAAATCGGCAGATGCGCTCCAGGGAATGCATATATTTTGGAAACAACAGAGGGGGAAGAATTCACTAGGGCTCTGAATGGGAGGTACTTAAAAAGATACTACCCGAGTATATGGGTTGGGGCCTAAAGGGATAAACACAGTCAAAAATGACCGACACGACTCGGTTTTAAGACGCATATGAAATCGACCGGAACGGCCGATTACATTCATAATGGCCGATTACATTTATTCGGGCCGATTACATTCGTTCGGTACGGGCGACCGATTACATGGCCGACAAAACACTAAGTCGCCCTTAGAATAAAAAATACAGCAACTAATTATTCTTTTTCTTACGCTCCCTCTCAGCCCGACCTAACTCTATCATGAGTCGAATGTATTCTTCTTCTATGGCCTTCATTGAACTCTCCGCTTCGACTTGACGGGGGAGATCTACGGGAAGGCGCGAGGCCTCTGCCGCCGCCAGAATGACGGGCCGAGGAAGCATGCGGACCCCATCAGTGGAGGGCCGCAGGTTCCGAAGAAGCGGACGAGCCCTATCGGCAGGAAGCCGCGAGTTGCCGTTCCTTTCCAGGAAATCCAGGATCGTGCAGGTCGACGAAGTGATGTCACCACCAGGAGCGTTGCGGCGATGACCCCTCATGGCTCGAGACATATGGCGGTGTTCGTTCACCACGGCGTCCAGGACTACTCGAGCATCTGCGGTGATATGGTCTTGGAGCTCCGCCTGATGAGCTAAAATCAGAACTTTGTCCTCCGGGGTCAGAGGGTCCTCAGAATGTAGGCACTCGATAGCGCGCACAAGCTCCGAACTAAGGCGTTGAGGCTGAAACGGAGAGGAAATAAGTTGGCGCATTCACTTCCTAAGATCTGAAAGGAGAAGGCGAAGCGTCACCTGGTTGACGGAAGAGGACGACGACGAAGCCATAACAAAGTGGTTGCGCCGATGAGAGGAAGAGGGAAATGAGATGAGAGCCAAATCGACGTTATCGGGAGGAAGCGCCAGGGTCGATACTTATGGGGGAATACAGTAGAATCTGATGAGGCCACGTCCCATCGGTAATAAGGGAGGCAGTAAATAGAAGGCATCACGAAAGGTCAGTCAAAGACGGCAGTAAATGTTCGTACAAAACGGTCAGTGTTTTACAGATTACCCAAAAGGGTATCGATAGCCGTGATGGCCCGACGCCGGATCTGATCGGCGGAGTCAAGAACCCGTTGGTCTTCTTCTGCCGATCCAGGGACTTCCGATGCGGTGCGGTGGAGTCTCAGAGCCTCCTGAGCAAGACGCTGCCGCTCCCGTGTCAAATCGGCAATAGCCGAAGGTAATTCTTGAAGTCTGCTCTCTTCGGCGCTGATGGCTTTGGTCACTTGTTCCATCTCTTTGGCAAGGTCCGCCCTCCGTCGTTTGAGGCGATCTATTTCACTAATGATCGCCGGCCGTGAATCTTCCAAGACATGGATCCGCCGATTCGCTTCTTGGGCCTGGTGCTTGAAAGCATTTTCATCTTCACGGATCTTGGCCAGTTTCGCGCGGTCGGCCATATGACGAAGGGCTCTAAAAACGGGAATCCTCATGGACTCAATAAAGGCCGCCGGCGCCAACGCCTCTTCTGCTTCCTCTGGTACTCGTCCGCTGACGTCACTAAAAAGCTGCCGAATCGGCGAAGCATCTTCTACCAATCGGCCGATATCCCCTTGAAGGAGGGATCGGATATTGGTAAGCTTAGCCCGGACGTCGTCAGGGATGGAGCTTAAGGCAACTTGGCGAGAAGAAGTCTCCTCATCATCAGAGAGAGCGACTGCGAAAGAGAAGAGACTGTTGTTGGGAGAGTCCTGTTCCTGAAAAGAATAAAGAAAAAAGGGTAAATCGGCAGAGGGGGCAGAGTAAATCGGCTGGTGAGGCTGGTTCAAGAACTTACCATCTTAAAACGGATTTCCTCATGCTGCGCTTGTAGAGCCGTCGTATCTTGCTCAGTGGCCTGAGTCATGGGTTCATCCGATGAAGAAGACTCTACGACAATCGGCACGGTGCTCGGACCGGCTCCCTGGGAAGGAATCGGTTGTCGAGGAACGCTTGGTGTGCCGATGGTCTGCGTCGAGGGATTGGTTAGATATGTTATGCAAATACCCGAAGGGAGTCCATAAGACAAGTACCGTACCTCAATGGATGAAGGCAGGGGCGTGTTGGCATCCGGTCGAGTTGTCACTGACTGTGGTATTTCCATAGAAGAGCCCTAAGAAGCACAAAGTCAACAAGAGTTAATACCGAGTTAACAAATCGGAGGTGATAAAGCTCGAACTCACTTGTAAAGCTTCCAGTAATAGTGAGGCGGCAGCCGCTCCGGCTTGTGTAATGGCTTGAGTATCAGCACTTTGTGTGGCTGAGGGCGGTGCAGTCAAGACTTCTGCCGGTGCGGGTACAGGAGGATCCGCCGATGCCGTACGAGCCCGGACTCGGCGACTGGTTTTCTTGACGACCTTCTTATGAACCTTCTTCGATCGGCCAGCAATCATGTCAACTGACGGAGCGTCGTAGCCGATAAGAGGATAAGTCGTATACGGGTAGCTCTCCATTAGCCGACCACTGCGGCTGTGCGCTGGAGGGGCTCGACTCTCAGCCTAAAGAGACAGTGAAATCATTAGCGCTCAATTATGTTGAAAAGATTAAGGAATCGGTAATCAGAAATACCTCGGCATTGGGATCAATGTTGGCCGGGTCTAGGAGGTTGCAGTATGCCGATGCTGAGTTGCAAAATAAGAATTGCTTCCATTCAGCCCACCAAAGCTTGAACGGTTGGACGGCAAATGGGTATAATAGCCATTCATTCAAATTGATCGTACTAGAGTCCGGAATTCGGTCTCGTAGCCGACAATAGTCCAGGCCAGTTTTGAGCGCTTCTCTGAACTTAATTCGGCCGGCAAAATATACTCGTATCGGCAACTGACCCATGCCGAATTGTCGTGCAGCAGTAGATGGGTTGTAAAACTCATATGTAGGGGCATCTTTCCCCGAAAAGAAGTTGGCCGGTAAAAGTCCTGGTTTGATCAATTCTTCATAAAGGTTTTCATCAAATCGGCCAGAGGTCGAATCAAAGCAGGAGGGGAGTTCAAAGACTGGGATGTCTCGCTGATATGGAAACCAGATAGTTGCGTCCTCGTTAAATCCATTATAGAAACACCGAAAGTACTCGGCTACCTTTGTAGCGGAATACGCACAACCTGGAAAAGCTGATGCCGCTTCACCATAAGACATGCATCGGCGACGCTCGGTAGGGTCTTCCGCCGATTCAATATTGGGAAACGTCATGTGGTCCACTGGCTGCCGGGTGATCCTGTTCATATAAAGGTTCAACCATAGATTGACGAACCACCAAGGCCCACCTGGGTTGCCGATTGGTTCTCCCTTGGAAAGTTTTGTGCCGATTTGGTGGAGCATATGGTACACAGCACCCAGAAGATGTTTCCCGAGAGGAATGTGGCTTCCTTTGGACAATGCCTCGGCTAAAGATTGGGTGTTGGTTGTTGGGCCGGCGGCTCTTCCGCAGAAGAGGTGTTTTTCGAGCCACATCATCAGGAAAGCGGTGTGCTCCCTGTTATCAACAGTACCGGTCTTCTTATTATCATTAATAAAGCCCTTCCAGCCGCCGATTCTTCTTGTGTCCAGCCGATGCGACGGTACGGTTAGAAGCTGGAAAGGCGTGTCAAGGGAGGATACGTCCAGGCCGGTCAAGAGGACCACATCGGCCAGAGTGGGGGTCATAGGACCATGACCAAATAAGAACGCATTAAGTGCGTCAGACCAAAAATAGGAAGCTGCCATCACTAGCGGTTCATTTTTCTCCATTTGCGATAAGGAAAGGTTGATACATTGGCCGATTTTGAGCTCATCCCATGAGACGCTCCTTGATGCGGACACCCGTTGGTACCATTCCCTCCAACCTGGGGTTTCATTCGGCCAGGATCTAAAGGTGCTTGCCCATTGGTCTAAGTTCATATCGGACCGTTTGAAAGGTATCCGATCAGTTTCCAAATCTATAAGAATCACCGGATCTGGATCTCCCATGGGACCGAGGCAAACAAGGCCAGGACTATCCGTAAGGTGAATAGTAATTCTATCCCTAACCGCCTAAAAAAGAAAAGGGGCATAGAAATGTAAGGGGTAGATCTAAAAATATTGCTGATAAGGAGGGGATTCGGTACTTACCTCCGGGATAAAGTTCTGAGTGATCGGCGTGGTCGCCGACGTTGGTGCAGATGATGGGGCTGTGATGGGGACCGCCATTGGAATTTCTGATGAAACCTTTGCATCTGTTGAAGAAGTGACAGTCGTCGCTACCTCCACCGGGGGCATTGTCCCTGAAGCATCGCGTGCTGGGGAATTGCCGGAAGGAGTCGCCATTGAAAGGAAAGGGGAAGAGGCGATTGGAAGCTGAAACTGGAAGACTTCGATGGCAAGATTGAAGAAAGAAGGAGGTGCGCGCGCTGGAAAAGAGATGTGAGCTTGAAGATGAGTTGCGGTGAAGTGATATTTATAGGGTGCCTGAGGAAAGGGTAAAGATGGAATTTTCACCGCGCCGGCGCGTCGAGTTTTTCGGGGTAGTGGCTGTCGTGGGCGCCCGTTTCAAAAAATTGCAATGATCAACCGGGAGACCGCGAAACGGAAGGATATTTTCACTGCGGCCGTTTCGGAGAAGAGGTTGTAAAGAATTTCGAAGTAAAGACTATGTTTTACTCCGAAACTGGGGGGCATGTGTTGACGCCGGATTTCGTCATCAGTAGAATCGGCACCAAAAGAGGGAAAAAGGCGAGGAAGTACGGATGGAAATCGGCCAAAAGGTGCTACGGTACGGAATCGGTCAGTAGTTTTTACTCCGCTTCTGGATGAATGCGCCAGGTTCTCAATCGGCAAACCTTTGCTGATAAGAGATCTGCCGATCAGGAAGGTGGACTAAGGTGGGCCTGTATGGGCTTGAAAAGATGGAAGGATAAGGTGGGGTTCAGCCCACGAAGCGTGGGGTAATTAGTTTAGCACGGATCGTGCTTGTAGATATTTGTTTCCTGTTTGAATTAGAGATAGAGTTCTAGTCGGTTAAGAAGATTATTTGTACGGGGCTATAAATAGCTACCTTTGTAAATCTGTAATCACAACAATCAATCAATACAACAAGTTACTTTATTCTTCGTACTTACTGTCAAGCAGGCGACTTCGCCATTACTTTTCCTTCTCACGAGTTCGTGCGGGTTGGCAGGGCTGCATCATCTTGATCTCCGGCCAATTCTGTAAGTTCCGTTTATCGAGTAACATCTAAGCTTTAACTTCTGGCGTATCGCTGTCGTTTCGTTTAGATTTATTCATCAAGTTATCGATATCGACTAGATTCATAGGTTTTTACCTGTTTTTCTAGTTTTTATCACCAATTATCCTGCTAGGAATCGGTAGTATCGGCTTTCGTTGCTTTCTGTAGTTAGATCTATTCGTTGCCGATTAGATCTTTTCCTAGTACTGTTTTCGTAAGCTTTGTACCGATCGCCTTAGTATTTTTCTATCTACAAGGCTACGGGGATCGTGCTGTTTACTAGCCGATTTCATCATCACAGTAAATCGGCCGATTCGCCGATAAACTCTCTCGATCGGAAACTTAGCCGATCGCGGTTTCTGAACCTGACACGTGTTTTTCCTTGCCAATCAACAGGTCAGATTGGCTGGCACGCCGCGCGAACCGCACCAGGGCATTCACCCGAACAGGAGTTAAGCAGATTCTCCCGGGTCGTGTGTCGGTCGCTGGGATTCGGTTGACCGATTTTTAGCGCCAACAAACGGTTACAGATTTGGAGATGTTAAAGCCTATCCCAAAGATGGAATAACAACCGGGTCAGGTTCAGATTCCGAAGTGGATCCTGCTCCATCTAGTTTTGTGAAAATTAATGTTGATCCGACCATGTCAAAGAACTCGAACACTGCAGCGATGGCTGGGGTAGCCCTGGATGCTGGTGGAATTTTTCCTGGAGCGTCAGCAGTAGTCTTGAAGGGGGTAACGGATGCTGATATAGCGGAAGCACTAGCGTGTAGGGAAGGATCAGCACTTGCAAGCGACCTACTCATTCAGAAATTTAGGTTGGTGGGTGACCTCAGTAGTATTGTCAAAAATCTCATGGAGGCTGCACTACTACACAAACCCTCGTCACAGCTGGTTCTAACGGGGTCAACACAGGCGGTTTTCGGGGACGGCAGTGATTCAGTGGTGGTGTTGATCCTCCTCATCACCGTCGGTTTGTGAACTGACTACGATGAGATCCTCGTCACAACTGGTTGTGCAACTGCCTATGTTGTGCATCAGCAAAAACAAAAAAAAAAGAGAAAATGCCGCATGTGTTGTGCGTACTAGTGAACTTTTCCGCATCGGTCATGAACATGAGATGCTCTGCCTGGTTTTTATCATGTACTAAAAGGTATTAAAAAATAAAAAAAATCAGGCCGGCAGCCCGGATGACGGTGGCGGTTATGGTCAAGTCTGATCTATGACAGTGTGAAAAGTGAAGAGATATCTTGGGTTGTGAACTGTGACGGTGGCCGTGGCCCTGATCTGGAAGAAGGCATGCTAATGGGGCTGCTACCCGCCCCTTATCCATCCCACCCCGAAATTTATGGGAGTCAATTACAAACCCACCCCGCCCCATTTAGCAGGCTGCAGGCCAACATCGTCGTCGTGCAGATGAGGTTGGGCTGTTCGACGGTGACCCTGGCGCATGCCTGTTCGGGAAACCTCGGGCCTAAGGACGTGTGCACGCCGGCGCACCAGGACCTTGTGCTCGAGGCGGCGCGCCAGGGCATCCTGCTCCTAAAGAACGACCAGTGGGGGAGCAAGCACAGGGGCGGCGTTCTGCCGCCACGCATTGGGCCGTCACCATCGTGGGACCACACGCCGAGGCCACGGTGGTGATGATCGGGAACTACGCCGGCAAGCCGTGCAGTACACCACACCGCTGCAGGGCGTGGCGGGGTACGTGCGACAGGCGGTGCACGCGGCCGGGTGCACCGACATAGCGTGCGCGGGGAGCCGGCAGCCCATCGCCACCACCATCGACACCACGCGACGCGCCAACGCGACCATCGTTGTCGCCGGGCGCGACCGGAAGGTGGAGGCCGAGGGGCTGGACTGGTTGACCCTACTCCTCCCCGGCCGGCAGGCGGAGCTCATCTCCACCATGGCCAAGGCGTCCAAGAGTCCCGTCGTCCTCGTGCTCATGTCAGGAGGCCCCATCAACATCGCCTTCGCGCAGAACGACCCTAGGATCGCCGCCATCCTCTGGGTGGGGTACCCCGACTAGGCCGGCGGGCAGGCCATCGCCGATGTCATCTTTAGCCACCACAACCCAGGTGTGTTTGTTCACTCCCATCATGAGGATGATGCGGAGAAGGAGACGGTGGAGGGGCTGACCTTTTTTGCGGGAGAGGTGGCAACGATAGTGGCTGGGTTCGGCGGCGGCGGTAGTGCCTGGTGCCAGCGGCGGCGGCAGGCCGTCTTGCTGCGTGAGCAAAGAGATGCGGCTTTCCTCTGAAAAAAACTAATCTAACCCGTGCCTAACCCACCTTTGCAGTAAACCCGCCCCGTCCAGCCCAGCCCCGCAAGCAACTACAACCTATTCATACCCATCCCAGTAAGCCCCATCCCAGACCCCTCCCTGAAATCCCCGTTTCCACCCGCTCCGTTAGCAGGACGGACCTGGTGCGCGGCAGGGTGGGGTCGGAGGCGACGTCCTCGAAGAGCACCTGCGTGAACTCACCGGCGGCGTGGTCCACCACGTTCCGGTACACGCAGCTGCTGTCCACCACCTCCTGCAGAGTGCAGTTTCAGGCACCAGCACGCGCATCTGAGTAATAATAAGAAAGCTAGAAGGGGAAAAATCTTTTGTTTTAGCTCTGTAGCTAAAAGAACAATTAGGGGGTGTTTGGTTCAACCTGCTTATTTTTTAGCACCTGTCATATCCAATGTTTAGATACTAATTAGGAGTATTAAATGTAGACTATTTACAAAACCCATTACACAGATGGAGGCTAAACGGCGAGATGAATCTATTAAGCCTAATTAGTCCATGATTTGACAATGTGCTGTTACAATAAACATTTGTTAATGATGGATTAATTAGATTTAATAGATTCGTCTCGCCGTTTAGCCTCCATCTGTGCAATTAGTTTTATAATTAACTCATATTTAGTTCTTCTAATTAGCCTCCAAATATTCGATGTGACACGAACTAAACTTTAGCTCGAGGAACCAAATGTCCCTTTAAGAACAGGCGACTGCATGCCTTTCAATTCGGTTGCTCTGTAGGTACACCACAATTGTTTGCGGAAATAAATTTCAAATCTTTTGGGTAATATGATCGATGAAGGAAAGGTGCATATGAAGAAGGTATCTGATGGTCGTCACAGCTCCTGCAAGCACAGTAAAGGACCCTGTTCCGCCTGTCTTCTTTCGGATACAGGATGTTGTTGCTGCCCATCCAAAATCTGATCAGAGCTTTGCTCACGAATCACCATCCTGTTGCGCAAAGTGATTATGGAATCATTATCGGCTTACCATTCACGGCAGAACCTCATGGTGCTCGTCTCGCCGATGCCTCTCTGATCCTGATCTGCTTCCAGCAGAACCCTAGTCTTCCGGTTTTTCTCCCTCACCTATAGGCGGTCATGAGAGTAAGTTCTAGTGCAATACATGTAAAGCTTTACATGTGTAGCAAGGAGGAGCCTCGCGATAGGGACTAGGGAGATAAGGACAAGTGGCTGCAGAGGGAGCGTTCCGTGTGGTTGTTTTGGCACTAGAAGTTTCAACGTTTTCTTTTGACATGGAGTGCTGCCTTTGGTTTAACGGAAAATTTATTTGGAGAGGGATTTCCCAAGAAACTAACCAACTAACCATGTTTGATCCGTCAACTAATTTTTAGTTCGAATCACATCGGATGTTTGATACCAATTAGAAGGACTAATTATAAAACTAATTGCATAAGCCGAGCCTAATTTGCGAGATGAATTTATTAAGCCTAATTACTCCATGATTAGCACATATTTACTGAAGCATCACATGATAATCATGATCTAATTAGGCTTGATAGATTCGTTTCACGAATTAACCTTCAGTTATGCAATTGCTTTTGTAATTAACCTATATTTAATAGGTTTAATTAGTATCTAAATATTTGTTATTCCTGTCGGAGCCTAAACTAGAGAATCCTCCTTTCACATCCCTAACTTGCTAAAAATAGCAACCGCCCCTTCTGTTAATCTCCTCCTGCAAGACGTACCTCCTGCAGCGTGTAAACTCACACGTTATCAGACATGGTACTGGCCGATACTACACTGCCAGCTGCACGCATCCATCCATCCGATCGGGGAGGAGGGCCGACGCGACCTGGGCCAGCATGTGGCCCGTATTGCGTGGGCGCGCGCGAGGAGCGGAAGGTGGACCGGGCTGAAAGAAGGAATATGTGGAACGGAAGGTTGGCGGCCCGTTGAGATTTTAGTTTGATTTTTCATTAGTTTAAAGATGGATTTGAAATATATTTCAAATTTGAATAAAGTTCAAGGTGCGGGTTTGGGTTGGCCATAAAAGGGAACTTTTGGAAGGGTTTTAGGTTTGAAAGTGTTTGAATATACCTAAGGAATAGTAATTTCCTAGATATTTAACTAGAGTTTGAATATCAAGTCCAGAAGTTTTGGGAAAGGAATTTTATGGAAATACTATTCCTAGGATCTTCAGGGGTTAGGTGATAGAATCAAGGATTTGAATATTATATTTGAATAACATTCAAAGGGAGTTTGACATAGGGTTTGATTGGGATTAATATTTGATTCCTATTGTTTTGGAAAAAGAAGTATCATTGAAGGAATATTTCTAGGGTTGAAAGAAAGGATTTAGAGTAGATTTCTAAGGCAATCAAATGCATCACATATGCTAGTATTTTATGCAGAATTTATTTGTAAAAAGTGTTTTGAATATTTGGGAAAAAGGAGATTGTATTTAATTTGAAGAAAAAATTTAAAAGGTTCATATTTTTAAATGCTCTAAAAAAAGCAGGGATGTTACAATAATGATAGACATGGCACTTGGAAATAATTGAACAAATTTACTCTATTTTCCACATACAAGCTGTCCAATAAAGTTTATCTCAAATTCAACTCATCGATTCTATATATCTCAAATGGATTTATAAATAAAATGTCTCTTCATTCTCCCTCCTTACAAACTTTTACAAATTCATCTAATTCTAGAGCACAAAAACTAGCAAAAAAACCATGAAAGAAGAGAGGATGAAGTGAAATTCGCACAAATCATGGAAAAAATGGGTAGCACCTTGCCTAGGTCACCATGGAAGAAAGAAGCTCCGAGCTCTTCATCAAATGTGTTGGCTTGGGCTCGGGGAGGAAGAAGAAGCCTGATATATAGGATGAATGTTAGTACCAGTTCCTGGCACGATCCCGGTACTAAATGCCACCATTTAGTACCAGTTGTAGCCACCAACTATACTACATGGTCTGAACACAATTAGTACAGGCTGGTCCCTTCAACCGTTACTAACTAAATCTATTTAGTACCGGTTGTAACCACCAGCCGGTACTAATATGCATCCAAGGAATCTAGCCATTGGCCCCAGTCCTGGTGACGCCATTTAGTACTGGGTGGGATTTCACCCAGTACTAAATGGCTTGCGCGGGTATAAATGGCCAAACAAGCGGTCCAGCCTAGCACGGTTCGGCCTACATAGTAACCGTGCTTTGCCAGGCCAGCCCTCGGGTCGAAGTAGCGGCCCAAGCCCGACACTAAGGGCTATTAGCCGTGTTGAGCCAGCCTAGTGGCCCGTTGGGCCCATGAAGGCCCATCGTGGCCATTCTAGCCCGGCTTAGCTAAAAAAATCATTCGTCTAATTAAATTTTCGAAGGCAAAAATTTAGAGGTATTGTACATACAAATATTTATACATATATATTCAAAGGTAATACACATACAATCCCATATACAAATTACAACTAAACGTGCTTCCATCATGCCTTGACGGGCCGGCCGTTAATCGTGCCGGACCAGGTCAGCCCACGAGCTGACATAGCGGCCCAAGCCTAGCAGCCCGGCCCATCAAAGATTGTGTCGGGGCGTGCCCTGGACCGGGCTAAAATCCCGTGCCATGGGCCAACTCACGTGCCACGGGCTATGGCCATCTATATGAGGGGCACTGTGCTAGAGACCCTGTACTAAAGTAGTACCAGCCCAAAGTCCGGCTGGTTTTAACGCCATCCACGAAATTAAAGGTGGTTTCTCCGCTAGTGATAGTTACTTTAATACATTGCTGTTGACGCCGTTTTATGGTTATTTTGTGTCACGTCAATGGCTCAAGCCATATAGGTGCTGTACTGCTGTCCCATGGTTTTATTTATTCATGGGTTTAAACGTTATATTTGGCCTTTTAAGTTTTCATCGTCCAAATCCACATCATGCATTTACGGTTGCAAGAGTAGATTTTTACTTTTGCTGGTACATATATGTGCTCGAGAAAATACAAATTTATTTCGATCCTTAAGTCCACAACAACAATTTTATTTGTCACAACACAAGTACGCTGCCGGTAGATAACACCATACATGCCTACAATATTATATACTATTAGACTAATCCCAGTGCAGGTTTTATAGATGTTTCATGCACATTAATTAGATGTGGCAGTGAGTTAATGAAGAGAGAGGTAAGAGGGGTTTCATCTAGATGAAACCATGTATGTACAGTTACCAACACAGTTTGTGTCTTGCATGTAGTGAATAGGAAACTACATCATGAAATTTTGCATTGTAGAGGTAGTTTCAAACACAATTTCATTTTCATGTTGCTTATGTGGCTATCTTGAAAACATCAAAATGAAACTCTTCATTGGGATTAGCCTTATATGAGGGCAGGGAAGGATCAGATCATTATTGTTCTTTAATTTTAAGGAACGTCAGGCAGGGATCATTGTATCATGGCCGGATTGGAGTGCTAGCAGGAGCAACAACCTTAGAGTCGCATTTGGTCCAGCAAAAGCACTGAAAGGTATGACAGGTGCCGGCAATGTTGTCGCTGTTTTCGTTCATGCATATTCTGCCGCATTCGTCATCCTTAATGAATGGCCAGCACGCCCCTTTATAATCGCCGCTCAGGTGCTCGTTGCAACCATCCCAGAAACCTTCCGATGACTCTGCATGGATCCAGACATGAACTTATATGCATATGCAAGAGCGTCTCGCCGGTTAACCAGCGAAAAGAGTAATCGAGCTTGTGCGTGTGCCGTACCGGCGGTCAGGATGACGAGTAAGAGGACGGCGGCGGCGGCTGCAGAGAGATTCTTCCTTGGTGAATTGGGCTCCATTGGTACGTTGTAAGAAGCTAAGTAAGAACGTGGTTACTACTAGTGAGGAGAAGTTTGGCAACATATATAGCGTCGAAAGGGAGAGAGATGACGTACGTACGTGTTTACAAGTTGAGGATGTCGTCATCATGTAAGAAGGTACAAAAAATATTCGGAGAAAGCAATGCAATAGCACCTCCGGAACTAAGTTTTTCCTTGTGCAAAAGCGACGTCAGAAACGAAATATTTACGATCTCCATGGCATCCAAATATTTTGAGGCGCATAGGCCTAGGCAGTAGCGCACCAATGGCATTTGCATTAATTTTACTCGTCAGAAACTAAGTTTTACTCGTCATTAATTTGATTTTTCTTTTTTCTTACGTTTTATTATACTGTTTCCATCCTTTCTCTTTTTTCTTATTTTCACTCTTCTTTTCCTTTCATTTTTTACATTTCTTTTCTTGATTCCATTTTTTTCTTTTTTTGTCTTTTCTTTTCCATTTCATTGATTGTTTGTTATTCCTATTATATTCATTTTCATTTTTCTTTCGTCCCTCTAAGACTCTAAGTTAGCGAGACATGGGGTAATATCCATGGGGATCTAGACATGTGTGTTGTTCGTCGTCGATGAACGCATTGCTTACCACTAATTGAAATAACTACATTAGTGAGACGTGTGGTGTACGATCATATATATGGGTACCGTCCCAACCATTGCTTAAGTACTTAGAAAGCACAAGGGACCAATTTTAGTGTTATGATTGGACCAACCGTTAGAAAATACACCTTCACACTTATTTCAGCACTGGATGGCTCCAGTTTTGTCAAATTGGTCAAATCTGACCGTTTGGATACCACTTTTATTGGACATCCATTTTTTACATTTGCAGAAATTTCATTGTCATTACACTCTATATCTCTACGTACTCCTACATCCAATTCCAGTGACACTACAGTTGTATCTAATTACTAGTCGAGCTATAAATGTATCACACTAATCACATTACTATTGAAATAATTTGTTTGGTCACAACTTGCTGCAACACCTTGAAGGCAAACGAAAACCCCCCCACACCCTTCCTCCAACTCTACAAACACGCAATCAATAATATCTGCAGATTTCCTAGCGAAAGGTAGTTTTCGAGATATATATAAAACCTTTTTCACTTTTTCGATTAGTTTCATTGCACTTTTTCAACTAATCTTTTTTTTTTGAACGAAACTAATCTTTTGTATTCACACATTCTATTGATGCTGCAAATGATTTTTTTTTTAAACTTGGATACATAGGAGAGTTGCTTACCATTGTGTTAAGAAGGAAAACCCAAACAATCGACACCCAAAGCATGCAAACACACACATGGTCCGCTCAGCTAGAGTTTTACTATCGTTCCTGGACAACAAACACGACCAAACCATCAGTGAGCATCCTACTGGCAATTACCTTCAAGTGAGCTAAACTCCTAGCACCCCTATACACCAAAAGTGGTCCTCCTTGAAAATCTGTCAAAAACTAGCTGTACACTACTGGAAATGATTTGGCAACTAAACATGGTGTATATTACCGTTATGATTTTTCATAGTTTGAGAAAAATGCACTTGGCAAAAATAAAAATAAAAATAAGGTACAGAAGCTCATGTCATCAAGAAAAAAAATGCACCATATAACCTGTACGTTATGCTTGTAGATTTGCACTTTGAAGTCACCATGCAAGAGCTAGAACACATAACACCTCAAAAGGGTAATGGATATGAATCACGCTTCATTTTCCTATTCAAAAGCAAGGAAAACAAGTTGTCAAAAATCAAAATAACGCGTGACAACACAACCACGGTTCTCCCAAGAATCTAGGCAAAAATAGCCCAATTTTTTTTTCCCATTTTTAGTCTCCCTAATTTCTCCAAGGAATATATGCACTCCACCCCCTTAACGTCCTCCCATTTCCACTCCCTTCCCCACCCCCCACCTCAAAAACGCCAACCCGCCCTCTCTCCGCGCCGCGAGCGCCACCACCACCATTGTTCCGTCCGCAAGAATAAGGAAGCGAGCTCCAGGAAGAGCTCCTCCTCTCCACCGGCTTCCCCGTCCGGCCTCCCGGCGATCGCGCCTCCTCCCGGGCGTCCCAGCGGCGGTCGGGTCGCCGGGTCCGGGGCTCCAATGGCGACGGCCCAGGAGCAGGAGGAGGCGGTGGCCGCGGCCGTCGTGGAGGACGTGATGCGGCTTCACGGCGGAGGAGGCGGCGGCGGCGCAGGTGGAGGAGGAGGAGGGGAAACGGTGGGGTCCTGGAGGAACATCGACATTGCCTGGCGCAAGGCGGAGGAAGCCGGTGAGTTGGTTTAGTTTCTTGGTCGAAAAAAATGCATTTTTAATGGCAAGTGTTCATTTTGAGCGAGGCGATGTGTACATGTTAGGATGGAATTTGCTCGATTTTGTTGTCGCTTCAATATTTGCCGCTTTATTGAAAAAAGTTAATATTTTCCAAGGAATTATCCCCTTTGCTCTCGAATGGCAGATTAATTGGAAATTATTATGATTTCTGATTGAACACTGAAAAATTAGAAAATTTCTAATTTATCAGTTATGAATGCTGCAATCCAGCACTTAGATTGCTTAAATTTTTCTTTAGTCTCATTGATGCTAGATTGAATTCTTCATCCGTTTGAACTTTATCACACATTTAGCTCTTTTAGCTGCATGCTTCTTAATCTAATCTGACTTGGCACAATAAACATGACGAAATATAGAGAGGAATTACGTTTTGGTTTGATCAGTATTAGGTTCTCAGTATACTATTTGAAACCGTGCACCTGCCAGACACTTCCTGCAATACATTTTCTAACAGAAATGCTGAAATCATTTTTATAACTAGCTGTTTGCTCTACGATTGCTCCCTCTTAGGCATTCATCAGTCTAGAGTTAGCTGCAATGATTCCCAGTTCTTGGCTAGGTGTCTTTATTCTTTGGCACTCCTGAATATATAAAAAAGGGCAATGGCAAACAGGACCTAATTGTAGTTTTATAGGTGGCTATTTTTTATGTTCTTCGATCGTGGTTGTCATGAAAAATAAATGGTCTTATGAACCTGTGTACGTTGAATATCTGCATCTGTTTATTTAAAAGTATGGTTACTGCTTGTCCACTATTTGATCCACTTAGGTTCTAAACAATGTCAATCTAAAACTGAGTTCTTTACATACTGTCATTGGGCTTATATCAAAGGTTTACACTTTATTGATATAGTACTTCTTACAACAAAGATATCATATGTTTTGGTCTATTTTTGTCTAGCATATAACTGTCTTGTGATGTAAACACTTATAATTTGGTTGTTAGAAACTTAGCATAATCAGATCATCTGAATTGGCGCTTCTTTTTATTCGAGAAATGCAGCAATAAGAAGGTATGAAGCAGCCAACTGGTTGCGAAGGATAGTTGGGGTAGTGTGTGCAAAGGACCTAGCAGAAGAGCCTTCTGAGGAGGAATTCCGGCTTGGCCTGAGAAATGGCATTATTCTCTGCAACGCACTCAATAAGATTCAACCTGGTGCAGTGCCCAAGGTAGCATTTTTGTCTCCTCCAGATCTGTATAATGCTGCATTTTCTACTTTGTTATTTTGTATGCTAAGTATGGAATTTTTTAGGTTGTGGAGGTACCATCGGATTCTACAGTCCCTGCAGATGGTGCAGCTCTCTGTGCATATCAATACTTTGAGAATGTGAGAAATTTTGTCATTGGCCTACAAGATTTAGGTCTTCCAACATTTGAAGCATCAGACCTGGAAAAGGTGACAATATTGTTTGATTTACTTGTTTTTACAACGACAGACCAGTTCTTGTAACATCACAATTTTGGTACTATTTCGTGGATTATCTCCTGATTTGTAAGGAATGCTGCTGCTTAAATCAAGTAGCTAAATGTTCTTTATGCTAGCTACATTGAATTGATTTTTTCATCTGCCATCAACCTCAGGGTGGACAAGGTGTTCGGGTTGTAGACTGTGTTCTTGCTCTGAAGTCATTTTGTGATGCTAAGCAAGTGGGAAAACAATCTCCATTCAAATATGGTGGCATTGTAAAGCCTTTGTCTGCAAAGTACGCCATTCGGAAGAATAATGAACCTTTTATGAAGACGATGATGAGGAGTCACTCAGCTGAATTACTCCGGGATGGCATATCACTGGAGCAAATAGGCCTTGATTTTTCTCTAGAACCAACTGAAACAGTAAGAATACATCATCTAGTTCTTCTTTCACATTAGCTAACTCTCTTTAATTTGTGGTGATACTCATCTTCTTTGATGTAGACTACTCCAGATTCCATCCGGATTCTTGTTCAAACGGTTCTCTCAGATAAGAAACCAGAAGAAATTCCATCGGTGAGCCTACTGTGCGTAGCTATCTATTTATGCGATGTGGTTGGGAGAATAAATGTTAATACCGAATCTGGTAATTCGCAGGTTGTAGAATCACTCTTGAGCAGAGTTATTAATGAATTTGAGCGTCGTATTGCAAGCCAGAATGAATTGGTATATTCACTTTTGCTACCAGCTTCACAATTTCTGATATGCTATTAGCTACAACTAAACCAACAGTATACATGGTTGAACTAATAGCGACTCTGAACAGGTGAAAGACACTACAGACACCAATGACAGTAAGTCATTATCGAGAACAGATTCTCCATTGGCCACCAATAGCAGTAAGTCGTTATCAAGAACGGACTGTCCACAAATGGAGTCTACTTCCACCAATGATCTGGAGAAGGTATCCACCTTCTGTAAATACAGCAATAATTGTATGTTCTTAATTTGCTGCAGTGAAATGTCTAGCTGTTCATCTAGACATGTCAAAGTTATTAAATTTGTTCAATCTGCCTAAAATGGGTCAATGCACTAATATTTATCATTAGGCCACTGACAATACCGAGATGGATGAAGATGACTGGGATTCTTTGACCGTGAAGGAAGATGTCAACACAGTAGTACCTCCACCTCTAAGTGATGATAATGTAGGTAAATTTATTCCAAGGCCAGTAAGAAATTTTGAGCAAGAACAGAAGCAGATCCAGGTAATTTTATTGCTTAGTGTTCTTCAGTGATTTTTCTCGCATGCATTTCCACAATCGTTCTATGACTGAGACTTACTGTAGGATTTGAAAAGTAACATTTCCACTATTAAGTCTGGGATAGAGCAGTTCAAATTGCTGTACACTGAAGACCTTACGAAGCTTGGTATATTGAGTGCTAAACTTTGGACATCTGCAATCTTGAACTTTTCTTCTTCCAAACTTTTGGTGTTTATCATCATTTTTTGTTGTATTAGGTGATCATTTACGTATTGTTTCTCATGCGGCTTCTGGGTACCATAAGGTTCTTGAGGAGAACCGTAAGCTGTACAACCAAATACAGGACCTTAGAGGTATAATTTCTCTTCATAGTATTATGAACTGAAAACATGAGGACTATATACTCATTCATGATTAAATATAGCATGCAAAAAAACTATTTTTTCTGTCACCAGGAAATATCAGAGTTTATTGCCGAGTGAGACCTTTCCATCCTGGAAAAGTAAGTGCCTCAAGCAGTGTTGCTGGAATAGAAGATAGAACCATCACAGTTATGGTACCATCAAAATATGGAAAAGATGCACGGAAGTCTTTTACTTTCAACAGGGTCTTTGGGCCCTTGGCCACACAAGGTTAAAGTCACAACTTGGTCCACTGAATTATTTGTTTGAAATCGGACCTTTTGTACTTAAGTGACACATAGTCTTTCAACTAGTGCAGAGGAGGTCTTTACAGACATGCAACCTTTGGTCCGTTCTGTTCTTGATGGCTTCAATGTTTGTATCTTTGCATATGGTCAAACTGGGTCAGGGAAGACCTTTACAATGGTACTTGACCTGTCAATTGTTACTTTTTACATGAGTACTGATATTTTTTTTCAATATGAAAACATTGTTTTGTGGATGGTGTAGAGTGGTCCCAAAGTTTTGACGGAAGAAGGGCTCGGTGTCAACTACAGAGCACTAAATGATCTCTTCAGTATCCAGGAGCAGAGGAAGGATACAATTTGTTATGAAATTGCTGTACAGATGATTGAGATCTACAATGAGCAAGTGAGAGATCTCCTTCAGAATGGTGGAAACAAAAAATATCCTTTTCTACTGAGCTTATATTAATCTTGTTCTTACCTATCTTAATTACTATTCGGTATATGTTGAATATCTTAATTATTATTCTGTATATATTGAATATCTATTCGATGATATATTGCACCTCCTTAACACTAAGAAACATTGGAAATTCGAAATAGTTCTCAAAAAGGACTTGCAGTTCCAGATGCAAATGTAGTTCCAGTTACATCAACTGCTGATGTAATAGATTTAATGAATCTTGGCCAAAAGAATCGTGCAGTTTGCTCAACTGCCATGAATGACCGAAGTAGTCGCTCCCATAGGTAAGTTTTCTTTTTCAATAGTACCTTCTATTCCAAGCATGATGTTGAACTAGTGTTTTTTGCTCATGGTTGAGTAAACCAACTGCAGTTGTCTGACTGTTCATGTTCAAGGACGAGATTTAACGTCTGGAACAGTCCTAAGAGGTTGCATGCATCTTGTGGATTTAGCTGGCAGTGAAAGAGTTGATAAATCCGAAGTCGTTGGAGATAGACTAAAGGAGGCACAACACATAAACAAGTCACTGGCTGCACTGGGCGATGTGATTGCGTCTCTAGCCCAGAAAAATACACACGTTCCTTACCGAAATAGCAAACTTACTCAACTTTTACAAGACTCTCTTGGTAACTCTAAAGCTCCATATCCTTGGTTTGCAAGTTGTCAGCTCAAAAGTATGCGCAGTAAGTATTTTGTTTCCATGTTCAGGAGGACAAGCGAAAACGCTGATGTTTATTCACATAGCTCCAGAACCAGATGCTGTTAGCGAGTCCATAAGTACTTTGAAGTTTGCTGAGCGAGTTGCTACTGTTGAGCTTGGTGCAGCCAAGTCAAACAAGGAAGGAGGAGAAGTCAGAGAGCTCAAAGAGCAGGTTTGTGTATGAACTCCACTTTATGGCTTTCTTGAGTTCGCTAGGCTAGCAATCGATATCTTCTGTGCAATTGTGGCTCTCATTTCTTCACTTTGCAGATTGCTTGCCTCAAGGCAGCATTGGCTCGGAAAGATAGAGACCACGAGAGCATAAGAAGCACTCAATCGAGTCCAGACATATATAGAATGAGAATGGGTAATGCATCACCTGCATCAAGGCACCCAACAGAAGATGGAACTCCAGAGGTATTCATTTTTATCTGAGCCAAAATTCATCATAATTTTTTTTCTTTGCCAGAATTTTTAATATAAACCATATACATAATTCTGCATCATTGGTTTCCATTCAATTAACGGAATTTCTCTTATGAAGTTTGGTGTATTCATTCCTAAATATCTTTGTCTATTCACTCACCCTGTTAGCATGTAAAGTTAGATATATACATGAAAAGTGCACTGAAATGTAGAAAGGTAAGTTTCGAGATATGTTTTGGTGCATGAGCTAAGTAATGTAAACGACACCAAAGAAATTATACAGTTGAATCAATCTAATTTACTCCACTTGTAATTCGAAAAAAAAACCCAAAGAAATGGTACTTCAAAGGCAGAAAAGGGCAATTTTTTGAACTATCAAACATCATCCTTAGAGGACAATCCATCTTCATGGCTTGATACTTGCAATGGTGTACAGAAGGAATCGGCATCGGGAGATTGGGCTGACCACTCACAGTTTGGGAGCAGCAATTCCCTGCCAGAGTTGGGACCTGATGGTTCACAAGATCTATCCTTCTACCAAAGAAGCAGCCCTGAACAACAATGGAGTTGGTCTGGGTCTGTCGCAACCGAGGATTCCGATGATTTTGAGGTTGCAACTACTTGCTCATCAGAACAAGACTGCCTGCGACCATCTAGCGCCCCAAAAGGTTCAGGTTTCGCCAATGGTGGCATCTCAGCTGCAAGGAAGGCCCAACCGAAGGGTGCGAAAAGTTCAGACATTAGGTAAGCTCAGTTAATTAATATCGTTGGACTGTCCTATAAATTAACTAACATTTCTGATTTGCGTTCTTCTTAATTACTTCAGAGGTGTAAATCCTGCAAAAAAGACATCACCATTACAGAAAAAGTTGAACGGAGCCTCTCCAATGCTAATCAAGAAGAGTGGAGTCGAAGGAAGGAGAACTTCCAATGGTAAAGTGAGCGCCAAGAAGTAATCAATCCAGGTGAAAACTGATTTTGTTGTGACCAACTTGACCGTCAGGGATAGATAAACAAATTGGTCCTACTTAGCGATGGATTGATATTGGTCAGATGAATATTTCAGCCCTCTTGAAAGGTTGCTGGATCTTCAGCTATGTAGTAGTGCACTGTAAATCATTCATTCATTTTGTTGTAGTACAGACAGAGGCCAGAAAAGCCTTGAGGAATGGAAGAGGTGATCAGCAAAAGGAAATGTTCTTTTTCCAATGCGTATACCTATCAAAGTTCATTAAATTTTGTTATGATGTACTCATGAGTTATGACATGCCCTGTGATCAGGTGTTTGTAGTTCTGTTGTTTACCTGCTTTATTTCTTTTAGTTTTTATTTATACAACCACAAACAATATGGCTAGATTGTGGAGGACCTTATGTTCCTCTCTGATTTACTTTTAATTGTGGATTGTGGAAGCGTGGAGAGGGTGTCGAATCTACCGCAAGCAAGAGAGCTGCTTGTGGGGGGCTCTCCATGCTTGACGTGTATTGAGAAGTTGGACAACCTGCAGCTGCTGGGTCTGGACGAGAGTATGGAAGAGGTCTCCTCACTGTGGCTGCCTGGGCTCCAACAGCAGTGCAGACAAGTTCATGGTGAAGATTTGGATGTCTATAATTGGACATGAGATGGCATACAACTTTCACAAGAATATGGCTACTAAGATGCAAGGTGTTCAGATTCAGATTCAACCTGACTACAGTCTGGCACCAGTGAGGTCTGCGATTCTTCTTCGCTCGGTGAATCGTCGCCATGGCCGAGTAAATTGAGCGCTGCTCGTGATCTGTCAATATACTGAGATCAAGAGATCCTCCGGCCGAAATATGCTGGGTTCAATTCAGGATCTGTCAGAGCCTGCAAGTTATAATTCTGTCTCACGTTTCTTTCAGCCAATCAACAGAGACATGAAAAAATATGGACAGGTGCAGCATCAATTTCCCATCTTCTACTTTGGTAACCTGGCAAATGCAGAGCTGACTGATGTGTATATGAAGCTGATGGATGATGGCTCATCAGCCCTTTTTAGCAACTGAACAGACAAAGCAGAGCAAAGCCCGACATGACTTGAGTACCGTATTTTTGGCTTGTACGCCTATGCGATTGGGATTGATACCTGAAGCAGGTGTTGCTGAGGGTGAAAGTAACATGGTGATTATTGATCATCTGTGTTGAAATGAATGAAATCCTACATCTTTTCAACTGTGCATCTCATCTTTTACTCGGCACTCAGCATTCTGCAGCAATGGCGGTCAAAGGAAGAAAGAGGAGGTGTATCGTGCCACACCAGGAGGAGCAGGTGCAAGAAGGCGAGGCTCCGAGGTGCTCTCGATGAAGGGGCCGGGAGGTGCTCTCGATGAGGTGCTCCGAGGGACAGCGCCGCGCCGGCGGGACCCAGAGGGCGGACGGTATTTCATTTACCGTCCACCCCCTGGGCGCCCACCAGCCGTCCGATCGAGCCTGGGCGGCACAGATCGGGAGCATCCGAGCAGCCTCTGCCTCGCCAGGCGCGCGCGGCAGCTGGCTGGTGGCCGCGGTGGCTCTCGACCGGCGCCTTGCTCACTTCGGCGTCGCCGGCGGCCGGCGGTGGTGCGATCCCTGCCTGACATGTTTGTAGATCGGATCACGGAGGGCGTGGGCGGTGGCGAGCTTCTGCAGCAAAGCCCGCTTCACCAACGCTGCCGCGCGCCACCTGGACTGTCGGCGAGCACAAGCCCAGAGAGCGCGCCGTCTTGGGTGGCAACCTCGCCGTCGCGGCTTGTCATGCCAGCTTCCAGGTCAGGTTGAACCAGGCATCAGGGAGCTCTGCAACCTGTGTTCAGGGAAGACCGAACAGGGTCCTCCGGCCGTAACGGCCTTAACGACCGAACAGGAAATAATTAATTTGACTCGCAGCATTTATCAAAACATAGTACATAAAATGGAAAGGGTTATATATTAATATTATCAAAAAAATTTCCATAATTAATATACCATTAACAACGCTGCGCTGTGGATCTCTAAAATAATTGACTTTATGAATTATGAAAATCTTAGATGGGCATTTCTTATTGGAGAGCATTAGTTGTGATGATGTCACCGAGCAGAACATATCATTTCATTTCTCACAAGGTCTTGCCACGTTGCTTTCCATGCTGTGTTTGTATATGCATTCGTATTAGACTCTGCTAGCCACATGATAATATAAAATGGACAAAAACAAGAATCGGGCCCGACATTTCCACACGGTTTGAATTGACACCCCAACGCGTCTTCCTTCCCTGTGGATATGATCGAAAACGGGGCCCATCCATTTGCGTTTGGTTTCCTTGCGAAGACCTCGCCATGAGTCTGCAGGTCTTTCTTCTCACCCAGCTAACAATCCGACCAGCTCGGAATTGGGGAGTGATTGAGTAGTCATGCTCGGCGATCGATAGCCTGGTACATGCCAGACGGGGGGAAGCTATTGGTGAGAAGAATCAATCGATTTCACTGACTCTATTGCTGTACTTGACAAGAAAGTTTCTTCATCTCAGTTTGATCTTGAGTTCAGTTGTGTGTGTATTCAAAGTTCTTGCAGATTTGTACCCCTTGTCCTGACAGGAGGGGCTTAGATGGCTGATCCGGTGGCCGGCGTGGAGAAGATCGTCAAGCTTGGGCTGGCGATCAAGGAGGCGGTCGACACGGTTCGCCACAACGAGGAGGAGTGCCGCGAGATCAGGAAGCGGGTGCTCAGATTCAGCGCCATCCTGTCGCAGCTGCAGCAAACAGGTTTGATGAATGATAGCCCGGCGCTGAGCGGCGCGCTGGAGGATCTGGAGGAGAGCCTCCAGCACGCCCTCGAGCTCGTCATGGCCTGCCAGGAGAGGAGCACCGTCCGCCGCCTCATCTCAGCAGGGGAGCTGTCCAAGCAGCTGCGCCGGGTGAAGGATGACATCCTGAACAAAGTGATGCTGGCGTCCTTCGCTATCAATGCCCACACCACCATTTTGTTGCTCACTATCCAGGCTGGTGGCCATCCTCTGCTCCGGCAGCAAGAGGTAATAATTACATCATTAGTATAGATAGTCCGATCCGATGCATTTCTCCGTCTCACCATGCAAGCAGGTGTAATTGCATATGACCCTGATGCAATTTTAATTTTGGTCGCAAGTCCTGGGCGAACCTCTTTATAACTATTTTTTGCCCGAATAAAGGTTGTAGGAGTTTTCTTTGACTCCTTTCTAGTCTTAGTAGAAGTAGCAAGATGGCATGCGCAAATAGCGCGGGTAGCTAGCTTTTTATAACTTTTTTAGGTATTTTTATTTTAAAATAAATGGATGCAAATAGTCGTGTTTAGTCATGTCATTGTAAATTAAGATATCATAATGTTTTGTGGCGTATCTTTTTAAAACGTGAATTCATGAGAAAAGGGAATACCTTACACATAAAAAATATTTTGGGGTAAAAACTAAACCAATATAAAGGTTTATACATTTTTAGTAGGAATATATTTATTATTTTTTATTAGCAATGTACATTTTGTTTGTGAGTTTTTTCTACAATGATAAATTATCCTTATATTTTAGTAAAATATCTAGGTGGATAGTTCAATATATACTACCAAAAGTAATAATTATAATTTAAGTTTGAATTCGATTAGAAACATCTTGTTAGTTCTTAGCATATCCAAATCACCTTTTTCATTCTTTGTTCTCCGATACTGTTTGCTACATTCCCATGACGAGAGTCGACATGCATGAACCCATATTGTCTCGTGGTTGTTGCACCTTTCCCCAGCATGAACATTGTGCCACGTAGAAAAAGTAAATATTTTTTTATACAAGCTTCACTAGGATAAAAAAGTGAATCTTTTCCTATTTCAGGTTACAGGAGTGACGGAGGCATCACATAACAGGTATTCAACTAACTATGCCAGGTCAGATATATACGGTGCCATTCTGTCCATCTTGTTTATGGCACTATAATCTGATGAGATACAGAATTATACCGGAACTTTTAAAATTGTAAGTATTGTCCAGTGCCAGTTGAAAATTTTATTTTACAATTCATCGACTAAGAAATTGTCACCTGTAGCTTATTTGCCCATGTTGGTGGTTGGAAAGAATCCAACTCTATGTAATGGGAACCAGTTTTTGTTCTTCAACTGAGCTTTTACGTCATTGAGCTTTGAGTATTAAACCACAACTGTAGGAAATTAAATGGCTAGGGATTTCTGAATTGCAGCTCTACTAGCTTTTATCCATTTTGATTGATTAGTTACATGGAAGCATTACAATATCCCTCTGCTTTTAGAGTTTTTGATGGACATGGCACATCTGAATTGAATGGTGGGAGGAACAACGTACTAGCAGGAAGCAGAGTGCCCTTATTACCACGTAAGTTTCATGTCATTATCAGTGTCCATCACATCTTCTGTTCAAATCTATCAGTATTTACCACTTTTCTCCATCAGACAATTGAATATTATGGCTACAGTTCACATTTGAATACATTTATTTGCCTACTATCAGCCTTCAGAGAGTACGAGTTATCTGAGTTGAGGGCCGCTACAAACAACTTTGCTTACGACAAGATCATTGGACGCGGTGGTCATTCTACTGTCTACAAGGTGTGCTTATTTTATTTTGGATTATTCATATGATCATTGATATAACCAAACTATAATATTTTTTAATACAGCCATAAAATAAAATGACATGACAAAATCCCATTCATATCAATGAATTTTCTCAAAAAGCAGGTTTTATTGAGATGTATAATTTCGGTTAAAAAGAATAACAAAAAACCAAACTATAATACTTCCACTAAATACCACTTTTTTTTAAAAAATGAACCTTAATAAGTTAATAACTGTATGAACTAATTGCCCACCCCTTATTGTTGACATGATACATCATGTTGATGAGATCATGTTGAATTGGCGTGGCACTCTTCGTCATCGTTGGATAGCACCACAGACCTCTGTTTGTGTGTGTCTATATATATATATATATATATATATATATATATATATATATATATATATATATATATATATATATTCAGACAGGATGACTATAGTTCTTGTTTTATTTTAGAAGCATAAACTCATCATCTAACTTTACGTTTTATGATTTTCAGGGTGTCTTAAATGATGGAAATGAGGTGTCCATCAAGACATTTTTGGAGTCACCTGACTTGAGCTGGGCGCGCTCTTATGATATTCATCTACTTGTTTCAAAGCTTCAGAACAAAAATATAGTGAAAATTTTGGGACACGTCGCCCATGAAGAAGTCCAAACTTTTTCATCGGGGGTGTGGTTTTTTAAATGGAAAGAACATCGAGTCATAAAAAATGAATATTTTTGGGTGGAAGAATACATGCCGAATGGAAGCTTGGACAATATTATCCATGGCATGTTTCCACTGAAATATTTATCATTGTTTAACTCTTGGCAAAGTTTCATCTGAATTAACTTAATTTGCTGTATATAATTAAGCAATAGTTTCTATGTGACATGATTTATATTTTGCAGAACCTCAATTTCATTGGTCCTCTCTTTTCCGGATAATTGAAGGTATAGCCCAGGGCATGCATTGCCTACATGAACAAGGCATTATCCACATGGACATGAAACCAAGCAATGTCCTCTTGGATTCTGATATGAATCCTAAGATTATTGATTTTGGAATATCTGAAGTGTTGAATGACAATCAGATCACCCGTGAAAATGTGTCGGATATTATTTTACGCAATGGGAGTGATGACACCTATACGAATTTTAGAGGGACCATGTAAGACTTTATTCCATAATTAATTTCACTGACATGCCTACATGACTAGCACACATGTTTTTCTTCATTCTTCGCCTCTCCTGATCAGTCATTTCATTTTTACTTAACTATTCAGGGGATATGTAGCTCCAGAATATCTTGCAGAAGGTATTGTGTCAAAGAAGAACGATGTTTACGCTTTTGGCATCACCCTCATTCAGATTGTTGGTAGAATCCGATGGTTTAAACCACCTGAGCTATACCCTTTCGATGAATGGGTAAGTACTTTCAGATTTAACTCCCAGAATACAATTGATGATCCTTTCATGTGCATAGATAATGCTTTTATCTTATTTGTCAGGCTTGGAGGGCTTGGGAAAGTGGAGGGATTGAGGAGTTATTTGATCCGGCGCTGTTTGATGAGTCTCAGCTAATGGAGATCAAGAGGTGCGTGGAGGTAGGGCTGCTGTGCGCTCAGGAAGATCCAGCAAACCGCCCCAACATGGAAGATGTTGTTCAGATGCTATGTGGTCTGAAAGAGTTACCGACACCAAAGAAACCACAGTACATGCTGGAGACAAAATGGTTTGATTGGATCCTTGATTCACCGTCTGCCTTGTCAGATGTATCGTTGAGCCCCAGATGAGCATTAATTTAAAACCTAGCTTGTATAGCATCTGGTAGACATATAAAAATTAATGAGGCTGAATTGCCCTGATCCTTTCTACCAAGGCGAACCTCTGTCGCCAACGTTGTTCATCCTAGTGATGGATGTACTCAACAGGTTGTTTGGGAAGGCGAGTGAGCAAGGTCCGCTACAACCACGCGGCCATCAAGTCCTCTGGGCTGTGGACAAACCTGTCCAAGTGCCAATCTTCGGTGCTGATGCAACTCTGCGTGAAATCCAAGCAGTTTTACCATGCTAGATTTTTAAGTCAATTCCCAATCACATACCTGGGCGTCCCGTTGTAAACTACATATATACTGCCCATATTAAGGCCATTGGTTATCAACTACATATATACACATATACTGCTGTCAAGTCTCTCTCCCACGAATTTGAATCAGAACGTGGCAATTTTCCAGGGTATTCTGTTCGCATCCACACATACTGCATCACTAAAAATACAAATTGCACAAACTTGTTATTTGCAGAAGCCCCCTTAGAACTTTGCAGAAATAAACCGCAGCCGGTTCTTTTTTTTTACTTCTCTACTGTTCAAATAGTAAAAAAAGCCGGCTGCGGCTTATTCGAAGCACAGCCGACCGATATCAGGGCCGCCGCTGCCGTCAGGGTTCATCATGTAGAACGCCTCCGAGTTCCTGGAGCCCAACCACGCGCTCGAACCTTCCCCGCATGTACATCAGGTCGCCCACCGCGGCGCCGGCTAGGGAGCACGCCGGCGCCCACGGACACCGGATCGACCGCGCCGAGCACCCTCCACTCGTCCGCGCCGCACTCCCGGCGCACCGCGAACCCGCACTTGGCCTCGCTGCTTCTCCCCTGCATGCATTTTTTGGGCGTGTCATTGATAAACCCTTCCCGGTGCAGAAGCAGAAGTGGAGTCAAATCATTTGGCGCCGTGCATGTTTTGTGTTTATGTGCCACGTTAGTCGGTACGGTGTGACACAGTGTACGTACCGGCGGCGAGCTACGTCTTCTCGCACTCGAGCGTGAGGTGCACGAGGCCCGAGGACATCTCCCAGCCTGATGACGAGCGCGCCGGTGGAGTCCACCAGCAGCACGGGCGCGGAGCGCGGGTCCGTCTGCAGCGCGACGTGCGCCCGCGCCGCCGGCCGAAGATGGTGCCTGTCACGCACGACCCCAGCTGCCGGCGGCGGCGCCTGTGCGTGATCACCGCCAGGAACGCCGCCCGCAGCCGCGCCAGCGTGCTTCCTCGACGACGACGATCGAGAGGGACGTGCGCGGGCGGATGCGCGAGGGTAGGGGCGCACGGCGCACCGACCGGGCGGATGCAGTGCGGCGTACGCGTGCACGGGCGTGTGTGGCTGGGTGAATGTGAAGAGTGAAGCGGGTATACAGGCGTCGTTTCCCTCCGTTGAGGCGTTTGTTGTGATGCTCTCTGCAGTGTCAATGGTCTTCTAGGTGAAAACCTTAATCTGGCTTGCCAGATGGGCAGTGACGACATCTTCATCGTGTCCTTGGAGGCTTCGCCTTCGAAGCCCTTCGGTCTGACCTTCATTACCTATGACGGAGTCTGTTGTGCGAGCGATAGAAGATAAGTATTCCAAGTTCAGCATCAAGTTTCTAAGCAGACGAAAGATGTGATGGCTTGACGACCATGAAGACAACGCAAGGACAAAGCATGGACGATAAAGAGGACTGGAGTTTAGTCTTCTAATTATTTTTTTAGATAAAGGAAAGAATCCGGCCTCGGTCATCCACGAGTGGATGCCTGCAGCCAAACTAACACCACAAATACAGAAACTCAGCACTTAGGCTGTTCTAGCAGTACTACCCTTGAAGACACAATTCACTCCAAAGACAGGAACACTAACACGACTCCTAAGCACTAGATAGGACTCTAAGATCTTCTCCGGTGCCTAGATGAAATCCTGTTACTGAAGTATTCTTCGTCTGAAGTTCCAGCCATACTTATTGGAGAAGAATTCCAAGGCAGTGCCTTCGAACCTGCTACAGTTGTTCTTCATTTCATTTTTCTCTTCCTCCTTTGATAGCACCGCCCATGTTCTTGTCCTATAGGTCCCTCTGAAGATTACCTGCAAGAAGGAATTAGTGATCGTGCCTTTAAACAGTACATCGTTTCTGTTCAACCACATGGCCCAACAAAGAGCAGCAGCTCCTATAATCATCTGGTTTCTAATCTTCCGAGGAAACCCTCTAGCCCAAGATCCCAGCATATTAGGAACACTCGTCGGTGGTTGAATTCCAAACGAAAAGAAAACCGTACTCCATATGAATCTGGCAAGATTACAATCAAAGAAGAGATGTTGCACTGTCTCTTTTGATCTGCAGAAGCAACAATTGGTACTTCCCTGCCATCTCCTTTTAGCGAGGTTGTCCTTTGTTAAAATCACCCCTTTCTTTAAATACCATAAAAAGATCTTGATTTTTAATGGAAGTTTTAACTTCCAAGCAACACACATGGATGGTGTTCTTTCAGCTTGCATTATTTCTCTGTACATTGATTTCACTGAGAAAACTTTGTTTTTATTCATATTCCAAATAAATCTGTCTTCCTGCCTGTCTGTACCATGACTTATAATATCAGCCACTAATTTTAGCCATTCTTCCAATCTGTGCCCTGTTAATGCTCTTCTGAAAGAAACATTTAGAGGGGCAGATCCACATACTTTGGCCACTGTGTCATCTTTCCTTCTCACTAGGTTATACAGGGATGCATATCTTTCCCTCAAAGTTGTCTTTCCCATCCAAACGTCTTCCCAGAACCTAGTTTTTTCTCCATTGTGCACCTCAAATGTTCCCATTGACAGGAACTGATCCTTTATTTCCATGAGGCCCGCCTAGAACTGTGAATCTCCCCTCTTCCTTGTCACTTGAGTTAGAGTCTTGTTCACCAAGTATTTCTTTCTAAGCAAAGTTTGTCATACTCCATCCTCATTTAGAAGTTTAAATAACCACTTGCTTAGCAAGCACCTATTTAGAACCTCCAGATTGGAGATACCCAAACCTCCTACATTCTTAGGTGCACAAAGGATACTCCATTTGGCCAACCTAAATTTCTTTTTGTGTTCATCACTTTGCCAGAAGAAACGAGATCTATAATAATCCAATCTTTTAAGAACACCTTTAGGTATTCTAAAAAAGGACATCATAAATATTGGTAAACTTGAGAGGACAGAATTTATCAGTACTAACCTGCCTCCCACTGACATTAATTTGCCCTTCCAGCTTGCTAATTTTTTCTGGAACCTTTCTTCAGTCATTTTCCAATCCTTTTTTGCAATTCTGCGATGCATCATTGGAATTCCAAGATATCTAAATGGTAGTGTTCCTTCCTTGCACCCAAATGTCTCTACATAAACCTTAACTTGGTTTTTTGCCTCCCCAAAACAATACAATTCACTCTTATGGAAATTAATTTTGAGGCCTGAAAGTTGTTCAAAAGTACTTAGCACCACTTTCAAGTTTCTTGCCTACTCTAAATCATTTTCCATGAAGAGTATTGTGTCATCTGCGTACTGGAGGATAGATAATCCTTCATCTACGAGATGTGGCACTAGGCCCTTTATTTGGTTGCTATGTTTTGCTCTAGCAATAAGAACAGCCAACATGTCTGCTGCTATATTAAATAGCATTGGCGATAATGGATCACCCTGTCTAAGACCTTTTTTTGTCTGGAAGAAATGTCCAATATCATCATTTACCTTTACCCCCACACTTCCCTTACTGACTATACTTTCTATCCACTCACACCATTTTGAGGAGAAGCCTTTCATTCTTAATGCCTGTTGAAGAAAAGACCAATTAACCTTATCATAGGCTTTCTCAAAGTCCAATTTGAGAATGATTCCATCTTGCTTTTTCCTGCTTAACTCATGTATAGTTTCATGAAGTACTACTACCCCTTCCATTATGTACCTCCCAGGCATAAAAGCAGTCTGTGATGGCGCGATGACTTTTTCAGCCACCAGAGAAAACGTATTGGCCATCACTTTTGTGAAGATTTTGAAATTGACATTTAACATACATATTGGTCTATACTGTTGGATCATTTTCACTTCCTGGAGTTTTGGGATTAGAGTTATTATCCCAAAGTTTAAACAATATAGTGGTAGATTACCTTTGTGGAAGTCTTCAAACATGGCCATTAGATCATCTTTAATGAGACTCCAGAATACTTGGTAAAACTCCACTGGGAATCCATCAGGTCCCGGAGCTTTGTTATGCTTCATTTGAAAGATAGCTTCTCTGACCTCCTTTTCTGTGAATTTTTCAGTCAAGATTTCATTTTCTTCTCTTGATACTTGAGGGATATCCTCTGTCAAGGATTCGTTCATAGAACAAATGTTCCTTTATTGAGATCCAAATAGTTCTTTATAATATTTAGTTATGTAATTTTTAAGATTATCATCCCCTTCTATAATGCTCTCATCCTGTTCCAGTCTAAAAATTCTTGTTTTCCTGTGTTTGCCATTGGCTACCATATGAAAATATTTTGTGTTGTTATCTCCATTCAGTAGCTTATTGCTTTTTGCCCTTTGATACCATCTTATTTCTTCTTCTCTCAGGAGCTGAACTAGTCTATCTTGAATGCAATTCTTTAAATTACTTTCTTGCTGACTTAGCAGCTGTGATTCAGCCTTTTTATCTAGCTCATTTGCCCTTTTAAGTAGCTCCTGTTTTTCTTTTTTATACTTCCCGTTTAGGTTTTTAGCCCATCCTCTCAGAAATTGCCTTAACCTCCTAATCTTATTTTGCCATTTCTGCATAGGATTGGAACCTTTTCTTTCCTTACTCCACACATCAGCTACTATCTCAAGGAAATCTTTCCTCAAAAGCCAGCTTAGTTCAAACTTAAACATGTGTTGGCTCCTTCTCACCCCTTCCTGTCCAGTACTAAGCAATAAGGGTGTATGATCTGAGATTTCCCTGCTCAATGCATCAACCGTAGCTAAAGGAAATTTCTCTTCCCACTCTGTACTAACCAACACCCTATCCAATTTCTCATATGTTGGATTTTTTAAGGAATTAGCCCAAGTGTACTTTCTTCCTGACATATGTATCTCCTTTAAATTTAAGCTATCTATGATAGCGTTAAAAAGAAAGGGTCATTTGTCTTCGTACCTTTCATTGTTCTTTTCACTTGGGTTTCTTATGATGTTAAAATCTCCCCCAAGGACAATAGGAAGGTTCTCTTTTCTACAGGCCTGCACCATTTCGGTCAAGAAAGCTTCTTTAAAAGCTGGTTGTGCTGCTCCATAAACAGCCACCAACACAAACTGGAAATTATCTTTTCTTGTCCTTACTTTGAACTTCACATAAAAGTCTCCTTCATCAATACTACCAACGTCTAACTCATCTAGATCCACACCTAGGAGGATACCCCCTGATCTTCCATGTGGTTCAGTCCAATGCCAGATAAAGTTTTTCCCCCCACACAAATTACTTAGAGTGGCTTGGGTAAAGTCTCTTTTTCCTGTTTCTAGAAGAGCAATGAAAGCTAAGTTCTGCTCTTTAGATGTTTCTAAAAGGAATCTTTTTTTAGCCAAGTCACTAAGACCTCTGCTGTTCCAGAAGATTCCTCTCATTTGGAAACCATATCGATATTGACTTTGGGTAGTCTGACCTTACAAGTCTTTCTCTTTCGTGACTTAGCACAAGACTTGTGATTACCCATCTTAGAGTAAAAATCCATGTAACTAAAATCATCGTCAAAAACCTTTTCCAAAAGTTCCCCACAAAGGTTCTGAATTTGACTACTTTCTATTTCTTCCCTCTCCTCCTCCATGTCACTGTACAGGTTACTCTCATCTTGATTATTTACCTCTACAGGCAGATCTATGTCTTTCTTTTGTACTGTGAGAATTTCTTGTACTACCCTTTCCTTCTCTTTTTCACTCTCTCCCAACCTAACCCCTAGTTGACTAACATTACAGATAACATTATCTAAAGGAAAATGAAAGGAGACTTCAGTTTCATAATTACCTTCTTTGAGCTCCAGATTTTTCCTAGCAGCCATCTTCTCTGTCTTAGCAAGAATATGCTCATCTCCTGAGTTAGCCAACCTTGGACTAACCCTTGTTGGCGTCATTACTGTCTCATGAATTGCAGCCCTCTTCTTCAGTTCATCTGTTCCCTCTTCCTCCTCCCAGCTGCTCTTCCCCTCATTATTTTCATTCTGGTCAGTCATAACCTGATCTGTCAAAACCTCCAAAGTTTTGTCCACTGCTCTATCCATTATTTCTTCTGCCTTTTCCTTAAGAAATAGATTAAACTCCATTTCACTCATCTTCTGAACTTTATCTTTCCATGATTCTTTATCTGTCCATCCCTGCTCCTCCTGCCTATATTCTGTACTGCTATCTTCCTTCTCCTTGACCTCACTATCATTTTTCCTTCTTTTTATTTCCCTGATCATATCTGGGTCATCCTGCAATAAGCCATCCTCACTGCCCTCTCCCTCATCCTCTCCTTCTGCATCTCCCTTCCAATCAAAATTTGCTTCCTCTCCATTCTCATCAGTCCCCTCCTTTCCACCTCAAATTCTAGTTCAAAGTAGTGATCCCCTATCACCACATCTAAATGTGAGGGGATAAGCAAGGGGTTAAGGGCTGCCACACATATTCTTCCAAATTCATTTTTTCTAGTCATCTCCATATCCATGGTTTGGGTAGATCCCAACAATGAACCTATTGCCCACAAATTCATATACTCCCTTAGGCCCCGTTTGGATCATTGGAATTGAATTCCATCCTAATAATCATAATTTAGACACAAATTAATTAAGCTAATATAATTGTATGTGGAATATAGTTGTATATTATAGTTGGTGATATGGGAGAGATACTTGTATGCTGCACTTCTACTGTAGAGAAGCGAGTCTAAGAGCGTGCTATAAGAATTGAATTCCATTCTAATAACTATAATCTATAGAATCAATTTCCATCTCCCACCCCATGAATTTAAGATAGGCTTATATCTAAACTTTGGAAAGTCGTGAAATGCCACATTCCAACATAAATTAGCCTACTTCATTAAATAGATTCCAATTCCTTGGACCCAAACGGGGCCTTAGAGATTTTCTCAGCCCGTGTACTCTCACCCAAACTTTAGGTAAAAGGAATCCCTCTTCTTTCTCTTGCCAAGTTTCAAATTGTAGCCTCACACCTGTCTAAACTCCATCTTCTCTAACATCAGCCCCTCCAAAAGCTATTGCCCTTTGAAGTTCAGATTTTGAGGGAAATGTAGTGATGAAGGTGTTATCTTCATTGTCTTCCAGTTCCCAATTCCACTTTCCTGGGTACAACCTTTGCAGTTGTGAAACCACCTGCTCCTTGGTTAGTTTCCCTCCTCCCACCCTAATTAGGGCCTTCTTGGATTCTTTTTTACTCCTAGACAGCGGTGGATGTGGAATGTGGTAGAAACCAAGCCCATGGACAGCGTATCCCACCGCGTGTGCCACTGGCCTAGACTGCTTTAGCAGCAAACATTTGTGATTGACGTGGTCATCACCGTTACAGATAACACAGTAAACTGGATTAGTGCACGTGGCAGCCACATGTCCTTTCTTTACACATTTTGAGCACTTGATCCCTGACTTGGTGTCATCTCCTTTCTCTTCTTCTCCAAGTCCATCTACTGTCATCTGGAAATCCATCCCATCTTTCCCCCTCGATCCTTCTTTCTGTTCACCATTACGTGTTATCACCTTCTTTCCTTTATCCTCTTCCTTCACCACTTCTGCTCTTTGTGGACGCTCCTGCCACCTACGCCATCCCCCTCTGCCTCTCAGGGACTCCACCCTCACGTCCACCCTTGATCCTCCTGGCCCCTGCAGACCTCTCTGACTCCCAAAACCTTGTTGTTGCCCTTCTCTATTCCTCTCATTGCCTGACCCATCTCTTGATATAAATCTTCTTCCATACCCATCTCCTGCCCCTTCCCTGCCACCTGCTCTGGCTTCCATCTGTCTTCTCTGATTTCCTCCAAAGTGCCAGACGCCTCCTGAATCTTCTCTTTGTGCTCCCATTTCTAGTCGGTCCTGGTTAAACTGATCGTCATGTGCTCCCCTAGCTCCTGATATTCCTCTTGTGCCAAACCCTCTCCTCAACATTTTTCCTTCTTCCTCTTCCTCCTGACAATCTGTTCTCTCTCTGTGACACTCGACAGCTGTGGTTAGAATGTCAAAGGGTGCTTGTTGCACAGATGAGTTGCTATTAATCACAGAGGCTGGCGCCCCTTTACCCCAGGCAGCCCAAACACCCCCTTGATTCTTGGGCAGACATTTAATGTCTTGCCTTTTGAGCTTCCCTCCATTATTAAGAAGCTGACTTAAACCATTTGTACATTGGAAAACTGCACGTGGTCCCACATGAATGAAACCAGTTTTACCCACCCAGGTTATTGATTTCCCTGATTTAATCTTTGGAACTTTTTGAAATTTGAATTCAAACTCCGTCTTCTTTGATGAGCACTTCTTCTCCAATGTGTTCATCCTTAACTTCACTGAATCAGCCTCCCCTATGTAGTTATCCTCATACATAACTTTTAATTCTTCCTCCAAAAAAATATCTAGACTTCTCTGATCCAATGGATGGGCCACCTCACGCAGATCTTTTACCCTGATGTCACCTAGTGACATTTTCAAAGGGTAATTTCTCTGAGGTAAAGAGCCTTTCCATGGTTTGATCATATGTCCAGGTTTTTTGTCTTTGCCCTTTCTTCTATCTTTGCTTTCCTGCTTCTTAACTAATTTTATTCCCTTTTCTCTAGATCCACTGCTAGAGAGTTCTGTTCTTTCCTCTAGGGAAGAAGAGGAAAGAACAGCTTCTCTCCTCAGCCACTATACTTTCCATTTTCATCTTATCACTTTCTTCCTCCCTTTCCTCCTCCTCGTCAGAACTGTCCTCATTCGCTAAGGCCCAGAATCGAGAGCCAGTCTCGTTCCTTCGGAGACCTTGCAAAGGATCCTGCGATTTTTTGAATTGCTTCTTCTCTCTCTCACTCTGTTCCTCCTTTTCCATTCCTCCTCTTTCCCTTAAAACTTCTGAATCTTCAAAATTTTCCCTGGCCAATACTGACTGTACCTTCTTCGTGCTGCAAAGTTGCTCTGCGGGTGCTAATCGTGGTGCTAGCGTTAAACGCCGTCTACTTTGATTAGTAACTATGCCCCTGTCCCCTTTTTCCTTTGCAAAACTTGCAACGACAAAAGACCGAACACCTTGTGTGCACGACCCTTTACAGGAAGAGGAAGAACAAAGGTGAGGTTGCTGTTGTACCTGGTGTTGACGTCCTTTGGAGAAGACATGGTCCAGAATCCGCGCTTGTTCGTCAGCTCGCACCACACCAGCTTCAGCATCATTCTCCCTGTCCCCTCCTTCCAGCTTCCTCGGCCTCCCGTTGCTCACAGCGCCATGAGACCCCGCCTGCTCCTCAGCGCCCGTCGCCGACACATCGCAAGATCCTCCTCCGTCCGCCTGGATGTCCTGCGGCGAGAACACGCCGCGAGCCCTCCCTCCTGCGGTCTGGCCGTCTTGCTCGTCGGGGCCGCCCTGCTCTACGGGCTCCGCCGGAGGGCGGGCCTTTGCCCGTTCAGACGTGGGTGTGGCCATAGTCTATTTCTGTTGTTCTCTTCTAATTATTTTGTTTGTCTTAGAAGTTTTCTTTCTTGTATTTTGAACTCCTCATTGTTGAGGACTAGAGTCTTATTGTTGAAGACTAGAATCTAAGAACTCCTTGTAACCTTGGCTGAGCCGGATTTTATCCTTAATTCTAAAAAAATCTCTCCAGCTTGTTTAATTTGAGCAATAGATACAACAAAATTTAAGCAGCCAGTCGCATCACACTTATGGCATATACAGTATTTTACAGTATAATTCCTGTTGAACAATTAACGCATCAAGAGCTTACACTGCACCATCACGTTCTCGTTAGCATCTTATCATGCAGCGGAGGAGGCACTGATATTATTCTACGATTCTTTCAAACAAAACAGAGAAGATTTCCAGTTTTCCAAGCCATTTTATCACAGATCGAAAAGAAAGATTTCGCAAACTGGAGAGTTTGCTAGCACCACACCAGCGCATGCCAGAGACCAATCACCTACAGTAATTAACCTTAACCATGTAAGTGATCAGTAATAATGTACATACACCTTTGCCAAGACATCCGGTTCTCCAAATTAAGTGAAACACAACTACACAAAAAGCCCAACCAGCAGACTATGCACAAAGTGGAGTCAGATCATTTGGCGCCGTGCACGTGCATGTTTTTTGTGTTTATGTGCCACGTCAGTCCGGTGTGACACTGGTACATACCGGCGGCGAGCGGCGTCTTCTCGCACTCGAGCGCGACCGGCCGACCGGGCGGGCAGGGCCGGCCACAGTGCTGCGTACGCGTGCACGGGCGTGTGTGGCTGGGTGAATGTGAAGAGTGAAGCGGGTATACGTGCGGCGGCGGCAGGTGGGAGAGGGCATGGGGCACGGCCGCTGCCCGCACGGGCCGGGCGTGTCGCTGTGTCTGGGTCATGGTTGACGTTTGTACCACTCCAATGGACTACTGGAGTGGCAGTGGTGGCATCGAACTCAGCGCTACTGTTGGTTGGTTGGTACTGCCTGACACAGCCTGAGAGCTAGCTAAAGCTAACGCGCGAACAAATCAGAATGAGATACTATGTGATTCGATCATTCCAAGGTTAATTCCAAGGAGCAAGCTCAAAGTTTAATGTACCATCAAAGCTGTGATCACCTCACCAGACGAGGGAGGCAGCACCAGATCGGCCCGGCCGCCCGAAGCCGGATGGAAATGCGTGATCGATCGGCATTGGCCATTGGCCATCATGCCGGGGAGGGAGCCGCTTTAGCGGCGCCGGGTTTATGGCGTGCGAACGCCTGCCAGATCAGGGTTTAATTTCATGCCCTCAAGCAGGTGCTCTGCTCACGGACTGCTACTGCGCGTCTGCTCCTGCGCTCTGCTCCGCCACTTGCCGCTCCATTGGGGTCAGCGCCGTGTCGCCGGCTCATTATCCGCGTCAACTCACGGGCGGCGCAGGTAGCGATCGTGTCGTCGTCGCAGCCTGTGTCTGCCACTCCTATTCCAATAATGCCGGCTTGTCGTGATGTTATATGTTTATCAGGTTTCAGTTTTTTCCATGAATCACTCAAGAACACTACCCGTAGCAGCACCATGCTCGATCGGGATTGGTACAGCGGCTACGGCTGCGGCTCCGGCGCACCGCGAGAGGTGAACTGTGATCGCAGGAACCGTGTGTTGCCTGCGCTGAACGTGCTGAGATGATTAGACGATGAAAAGACCTGCAGGCTGGAGCCGGGGCGACCAGCCGCCCACAGACGTCTCCCACGCCCCGGCGGCCACGGGGAGGCAGGGAATCCGAGGAGAGAATGGATCGGCCAGTAGGGGAAATCTTTTCGGATCCGTTCAAACGAGATATCGATCCCTATGCAGATCAATTCTCATTATAACATTCACATGTACTGTAGTGACTAAACTACGAGTACTTACAGAAGATCCTCCTAATGTTGTAATATGGGGATGGAATATTGTAGGTCTGGGTGGAAGCAAAAACGAAGCAACGGGAGGAGATGGAGGCGAGGATGTGATGGAGGAAGAAAATCGGATGAGGATGGACCAGATGTTCCAATACATGCAGGGTTTTGCATCGAGTATGGGTCAACCTTTGCCACCGCCACCGATGCTATTCCCTCCACCTCAACCACCCACAACTACTCCTGTGAGTCACTTGACACCTTATACTGCAAATTGAATACTTTGACTCAGAGAACTTTAAATGTTAGCACAAAATGATATGTTACCTCAAAATGCTAGCTCAAATGATATGTTAGCTCAAAATGTTAGCCAAAATGATATGTTAGCTCAAAATGTTAGCTTAAGGTGATATGTTTGCTCAAAATAGTTTTTGGCCACATTAGTTTTTATTTAGGAACCTTAGATATTAAGTGCATCACATATAAATATCAATCTTATCTCACACATGCAATCTCTTCTCCTTTGTGCAGAATCAATCGGCGTCATCAAATACTCAGCCTCAAGACCCGGATTTGTCGCAGTGGTTGGGAGGGCCTCCGCGGTGATTACTTGTGACTTAGTTGTGTCTTGTGACATACATTTGCATTTGTGCCTTACTTGTGACTTGCATTTGCATTTGTGCCTTACTTGTGGCTTGTGATGTGTGATTTGTGACTTACTTGTGGCTTGTGACGTGTGATTTGTGACTTACTTGTGGCTTATTGTCAATCATGCCTGTGATACTTATTGTGATTATGCCTGTGATGTTTTGTTTGAGTAGGGTCCGTTATACATCCTTGAACCATAAAAAAAGACTATATTGGTCACTTTAGGCTTTGCCTAGTGTCAAAACGGAACACTCGGCAAAGAGGCCAGTTTCTATTACTCTGCGAACCTTTTTTGCCGAGTGTATTTTCACTCACACTCGGCAAAGTAACCATTAAAATCTGGCTGTTGCGCGCTCCTTTGCCGAGTGTTTTCGCCTTGACACTCGGCAAAGTTTCTAAACTTTGCCGAGTGTTTTTCCGTCGTGCACTCGGTAAAAGCAGTCACCGTGCCATCCCGTTAACTTTTTTTTGCCGAGAGTTTATTGTTGCTGAGTGTTTGCTGACGCTCGGCAAAAGGCTTTACCGAGTGCCCAATGATTGACACTCGACAAACAGCTGTTTGCCGTTAAAATGTACGCCGTGTGCTGTTTACCGAGTGTTACACTCGGCAAAACCTTTGCCGAGTGTTTTTTTTGCCGAGTACCTCTGGCACTCGGCAAAGATACTGTATCCTACAGTGAGTTATCCCTAGAGGCAAATTTCCACGAACCTTTGGAGCGTTTTCCAGGAATCGTGAGCTTTTCAAAAATACTGAAGTGAGATAAAGGTGGGAAACGAAATAGTAAGCGCCGGCTGCGCCGTCGAGCTCGGACAAGCCATCGAGCAAGCGGCTCGGTCCATAGCACAGAGACGCGACACCAGCACGAGAGGTGAGAACGACCTCCCGTGCACCCACCCAATCTAGGTTGGACAACGCAAGGTTCACCTTCCCCGCTCCCACCCGAGTGCTCTTTGCGCAGCCTCATCGACTTGACTGTTCCCGCCCAGATGCACCTGCCCGGCTGCGTGGTTAAGAAGGTTCGCCACTGCACGTCTCCTGCGCTATAAAATGCCAGCCGGTTCAAAGCTTTGTTCCACGCACACGCACTCGCTCGCTGCAGTATCTCAGTGCAACACCACCGATCCAGAGTACACCAGTTGAGCTCGAGCTCTAGTCGTTTCAGCACCTCCATGTCCATGATCAGGAGGGCGGCGCAGCAGGCGACACGGTTCGCCATGGGACGACCGCACGTCCCGCGCAATGCGCCCGCTGCGAGGAGCCTTCATGTGCGCCACGTTTAATTTGTTACTCTATTTTACCATGATCTATTTCCCGTACCGCTTACCTGTGTGTCGTCGTTCTGTTTCCCGTACCGCTAGCAGGCGTCCGCCGGCAGCAGCAAGAAGATCGTGGGCGTGTTCTACAAGGGCGGCGAGTACGCCGACCGGAACCCCAACTTCGTCGGCTGCGCCGAGCACGCCCTCGGCATCCGCGGCTGGCTAGAGTCGCAGGGCCACCAGTACATCGTCACCGACGACAAGGACGGCCCCAACTGCGGTAATATAAGCGTGCAGTGTTGTGCTCGTGCACACACGTCACTACTGAGTAGCAGTAGTGCTAGCAGTGCTAACTCGCTGTCGCGCCTGCAGAGCTGGAGAAGCACATCGCGGACGCGCACGTGCTCATCACCACGCCGTTCCACCCGGCGTACGTGACCGCGGACCGCATCGCGCGCGCCAAGAACCTGGAGCTGCTCCTCACGGCGGGGATCGGCTCCGACCACGTCGACCTGCCGGCGGCCGCCGCCGCGGGGCTCACCGTCGCCGAGGTCACCGGCAGCAACACGGTGTCGGTGGCCGAGGACCAGCTCATGCGCGTCCTCGTCCTCGTGCGCAACTTCCTGCCGGGCCACCACCAGGTCATCAGCGGGGAGTGGGACGTGGCCGGCGTCGCGCACCGCGCGCACGACCTGGAGGGGAAGACGGTGGGCACCGTCGGCGCCGGCCGGATCGGGCGCCTGCTGCTGCAGCGCCTCAGGCCGTTCAACTGCAGGCTGCTCTACCACGACAGGCTCCGGATCGACCCGGCGCTGGAGGCGGAGACCGGCGCCCAGTTCGAGGCGGAGCTCGACGCCATGCTGCCCAAGTGCGACGTCGTCGTGCTCAACATGCCGCTCACCGAGAAAACAAGGTCATCTGCTTGGTTCTCATTATATGAGCACTGCTGCCATCTGCTTGGTTCTCATGCATTAACCGCTTGTTGCTTCCTTTGGCCAGAGGCATGTTCGACAAGGAGAGGATCGCGAGGATGAAGAAAGGCGTGATCATCGTGAACAACGCCCGAGGCGCGATCATGGACACGCAGGCCGTGGCGGACGCTTGCGCCACCGGGCACATCGCTGGTATGTACTAGCTGTTGTTTATTTACTGCTCATTTTCAGCTGATTAGCACCGTGGCATCCTCACCAGACTGATCCGTACGTCTCAAACTCTTGTATGTCTGATGATCAGGATACGGCGGCGATGTGTGGCACCCTCAGCCTGCGCCCAAGGACCACCCGTGGCGCTACATGCCGAACAACGCCATGACCCCTCACATCTCCGGCACCACCATTGATGGCCAGGTCAGTAAACACTAGCTACTACATAGGACTAGGACGACGAAGATGTTTATGCCACGATTTGGTGCAGCTGAGGTATGCGGCGGGGGTGAAGGACATGCTAGAGAGGTACTTCAAGGGCCAGGATTTCCCGGTGCAGAATTACATCGTCAAGGAAGGCAAGCTCGCGGGCCAGTACCAGTGAGCATACATGAAAAGATGCAGCTGCATTGTGCGAAGCCAGCTGCTGCCTCAGCCTCCTCTGCGACTATACATATGTCGATCGATCACCACAAATAAAAGTCACGTAAAATGACATTGCCGTCATGGCGGTTATGGATGAAAACTCGTTCCATTTTCCAACTTTCCTTCCTTTATTTGGTTGAAGCTTGCAATGTCTAATGACCTTTGATACAAAGTACTAAGACAACAGCATTGCATTGCTATATATGTTGGCCTTTATTTACCTACAGGCTACAGAATTTTCAGTTCTCTCATCAACAGCCAAACAAGCAACTCAACATCACAAACCACCCACCAGGAATTCAACTGCAACACTTGTTCTGAACGCAATGATCTTGTGAATAGTTGTTCCGTCGCTGAATAAAAAAACCCAGACTTCAACTTCTCAAACAAACAAAAAGATAGTGAACCCCACTTGACCCTTGTCTGTTTGGGCTTGACAGCAATCTCCTCTTATAGGCTGCATCCAACCTGACGGATATATATCCGTTAAGTACTCCATTGTTTACATTAATGTGATGGTGTGCAAAAGCTCACAATTGAAGTACGTGCATTCAGGCCCTTCATTTGTGCATCAGTGTGCTCGGGTTTCCCAACCGAGATGCGAATATACCCTTTCAGTGTATTGAGATATAAGCAAAATTCAAGACATACACACCCTTGATAACAAGTGTATTGACTGAAGCATCAAACTCATACATATATGGTCAGCTGATCTTCAACTTGCGTTTTGTGAAAGTCTGGAGAGGGTGTCGAATCTACCACAAGCAAGAGAGCTGCGTGTGGTGGGTTCTCCATGCTTGACGTGTATTGAGAAGTTGGACAGTTTGGAGCAGCTGGGTCTGCACGAGAGTATGCAAGAGGTCTCCTCACTGTGGCTGCCTGGGCTCCAACAGCAGTGCAGACAAGTTCATGGTGAAGATTTGGATGTCTATAATTGGACATGACATGGCATATATACAACTTTCAGAACAATATGGCTACTAAGATGCCATGCAAGGTGTTCAGATTCAGATTCAACCTGATGACAGTCTGGCACCGGTGAGCTCTGCGATTCTTCTTCGCTCGGTGAATCTTCGCTCTTCGATTGCGTCTCCACGCGCATGCGCAAAGGTCGGCGGCGAGCATGCCGTTGCCGTCCCGCCACGCCCAGCACCCCGTCGCGGTCGTCGGCCTCTTCGCCTCCGGCTATCGCACCACACGAGGAGGAGCAGGTGCAAGAAGGCGAGACTCCGAGGTGCTCTCGATGAAGGGGCCGGGAGATCGGGACAGCGCCGCGCCGGCGGGACCCAATGGGCGGACGGTATTTCATTTACCGTCCACCCCCTGGGCGCCCACCAGCCGTCCGATCGAGCCTGGGCGGCACAGATCGGGAGCATCCGAGCAGCCTCTGCCTCGCCAGGCGCGCGCGGCAGCTGGCCGGTGGCCGCGGCGCGGTGGCTCTCGACCGGCGCCTTGCTCACTTCGGCGTCGCCGGCGGTGGTGCGATCCCTGCCTGACATGTTGCGAGCTTCTGCAGCAAAGCCCGCTTCACCAACGCTGCCGCGCGCCACCTGGACTGTCGGCGAGCACAAGCCCAGCCCAGAGAGTCCAGCCGTCCTTTATTTTTTCTTTATTTTTTATTTTTCCCTTCCCTTCCTTATCTTTCCACGCCGTCCTTGCTTCTTATCTTTCCATGCCATGCTCTGTCCCCAGCCGTGCCCCTCCCTCACCATGTGCTGCAGCAACCCCGCCTCGGCGCTGCTGCCCTGCCACCGCTGCCCAAGCCGCGCGAGCCGCGAGGAACCCGCTACAGCAAGGCGAGGCCGGGCCGCCGGGATGCGCGGCTGCGCTGACGCCGATAGGGGCTGGAATGGGGCGGGGGAACGCCTCCAGGTCAGCCGCCGGTGGTCGTCCGGCTGCTTGCAGCCACGCCGACGGTGAGAGAGAGGAGGCCGGTGACATTTTATCTGTAATAGTTACTGAATTGCCGGGGCAATTTCGCGGCAATTTCGTTCTTGTGCCTGTGGGGAGAGGAAGGAGCCGGAGGCGCTACTTTTTTTTTTCTCCGGGTCGCTAGTTCATTCTTGAGACCGGCTTCGGGATGGCTTCGGCACCGAAGCCGTTTTCTCGGTGGGCATTAGCTCCTTTTAGCACGCCCGTCCCAAAACAGCTTCATCGGTGAAACCAAAACTGATGAAACTGATGAAGTCAAAAAGACTTCTTTTACAAAACAGCTTCGCGCTACGGTATCTTGATTTGCGTGAAATAAGATGAAGTCAAAACTAAAATAAATCATGCCAAAGAGGGCTTAGTCAGGATTCCGCTACAAGTCGCTGTGGGAGCCGAGCGGGAACCCTGCCAAAGGCCCCCATAGTCGAGGCATACAGGATACTAGACTGTAGACACTGCTAACCAGCAAAACGGAAAAAAATTGGGCCCTGTTGACTTGACCCCGAGTAGTCGACACGGTTTTCCTTCCCTGTTGACGAGTAGAACTTGCATTAATTCCTTTTCCCTGCATCGCCATCGCCATCGCCATCGCCGTGCCTATCACCTCACCAGGCCCAGGAAGCAACATGGCAAACCCAGAGTATAGTGGCCAGAGCACGAGTATTCTGTCTTTGTTGCAATTGGACAGTAGTTTCTGGGGGAAATGAGTAGTGATTGGTAGTGAGTGTAACTCATGCTCGGAGCAGAGTAGAGCGGAGTTGCCGCAGCCGGCTAACACAAGACCGACAGCTATCTCGATTGCTGGGTGCAGGAAGCTAGCAGAGGTGAGAACGAAGAATCGATCAATTCATTTGACTGCTGCTTGCACGGACAGGTTGAGAGAGCTTTACCGATCGACCATAATGTGATCTTGAGTTCAGTTCAGTCTCGCGTGTGTATTCCACGTAATTACAGAGATCGATGGCTGATCCGGTGGCCAGCGTTGAGAAGATCGTCAAGATCGGGCTCAAGATCAAGCAGGCAGTGGACACGGTTCGCAAGAACAAGGAGGTTTGCCTAGAGATCAGGAAGCGGGTGCTCAGGTTCAGCGACATCCTGTCGCAGTTGCAGCAGACGGGGATGCTAAACAACAACCCGGCCATGAGTGGCCCCCTGGAGGATCTTGAGGAGACGCTCGAACGCGGCCTCGAGCTCGTCACGTCCTGCCAGGAGAGACGAAGCACCATCCGCCGCTTCATCACGGCCGGGGACCTGTCCAAGCAGCTGCGCGAAGTGAAGGATGACATCCTGAACAAAGTGATGCTGGCGTCCTTCGCCATCAACACCAATAGCACCATTATGTTGTTCACCATTCATACTGGTATTCGTCCTGATCCGCTACGGCAACCAGAGGTACGGTGCATTATGCTTGGAGAGAGGGTCTATCAGTAGTTTCTGAAACATCGTTCAGCAAGTTTCGAAGAATCAGCAAGGTTTTTAACCCTGCAGGTTCAAATTTTATGGAGCTGTGAACAGTATGCTAACCTACTCCCATATGTTTCTAAATTAGTTTCTAGTTTAATTGCCTCTTGGTTAGTTCAGAGAATAACAAAAAAGGCCTAGAATAATTCTGCCATACGAAGAGTATTTGCACCAATGCACATATATAGGAGTACTGCCTAATAGGATAATTTGTGTTGGATATATTCATCGAGGGATACACACAGTTTTATTATTTAAAATAAAGATGTGAATCGTCATGCTTTTTCAGGAAAGTGGTCTGATGGAGATATCCCATGACAATCATTCATCTGAGGATATTAGGTCAGATATCCATTATGCAAATGTATCCCTCTTTGCCGTGGCACTGTGTGATCTAAGATAGGCAAATAAAGTATATTGGACGTCTTATCAAATTTGCGACTACCATCCAGAGTAAATTGAAAATTAACTGTACAATTCAATAAACTAACAAATTATGTCGCTGCACATAGCAGTTGCATCATCGAATTCATTTAAGCTGTTTAAAACCTTGTATGTAAATATCCACATACATTAGCAACTTGATGAAATATAATTAAAAAGATAGGGGCTGTGCACTTCATCTTACTAGTGCTTTTTTCAGATATCTCTCTGGTTTTTTATGTTTTTTCTCCAACATAAGAGGAAGTTGCTTTTGTTGAATAACGCTGGCAATGGCAGATCTGAACAGAACGGTGAGGAAAATAGCGTACCAGGAGGATCTGAGGCCCTGCTTCCTCCCTTAGCAGGTAAGATTGGATTCTTTATTTTGTTAATTACTCCCTCCGTCCCAAATTATATGTTGTTTTGGCTTTTCTAGCAGGTTTATAGGTGTTTGTATGCATCTAAATATAGTGTATGTCTAGATACATACAAACACCTATGAACCTAGAAAAGTCAAAACGACCTATAATTCGAAATGGTTGGAGTATTTTTTCCCACAAAAGCTTCCAATTGTTCATCCGAACTTGACACCGTCTCAATTCTCAAGTAGCTACCAATCCTACCTCCCTTGTCCCATGACATAATCTTATCATTAGATCTTGACAATAATAATTCTTCCCTTGGACTGCATCGATCAACCATAAAAACAACGTATCCGTTATTCCGTTCACACCAGACAGCTACAACCATGACCAAAAGATTTCTCTAGCCTAGACAAGATTTAAGCCACTTACGTGATCTCCAGGAGCACAACATTGATCTCCAGGAGCCTAGACAAGACATCCCTGCAGTTTTCAAAATCCATCGTTGTGGGCTCCATGGATGCCATCGCCCCCGTTCTCAGGCCAACATCAAGCTGAGCTCCATGGACACCGTACGCGTTGCAACCGGATCCGAACTCCTTGGCCACCCCCACTAAGTTCCAAGATATGGGCTCTCCACGCTTCCACCATGACCTTCATTATATTGCAAGGTGGGAGAATGCTGGAAGCCTATCTTGGTTGTTGATTGCCACAGAGTTGGAATGGAGAAGCTCAGAAGCAGAGCGAGATGGTGCAAGAAGAAAAAGACACCACTAGACAGTCCACGTGCAGCATTGTATGGTCCAGCAGCGCCCATCGCACAGTCACATTTTATATGGTTCAATGCTGTCGCTCCCCTCAGAAGACATCATTGGATGCCTACCAAATATTCTGCCGAACCCACTAGACTTCCTGGTGCTCTGAAAAATGAAGTCATGCACCATTTTTGTAATTTGTCCTGTGGAGCAATCGTCCAGTTCAAAGTTCAAAAACTTTTTAAGACCTGGATTCCTTAGGCTTCAGTTGATGCATTACGTCTCCCCCTCATTTATGTGCATCCACTAGATCATGCTACTAATTAAATCCAAAGCCTTTTTTGCAGTACGACCAAAGTAACATAACCTATCTACATCAAGTGATGCTCCCAGCATTATTGTTATGACGGCTGGGTTGATAGGCACAAACAACTCGGAACGCATGCCATGGTGTAGTAGTTTGGCTATTGACTATGCAGACCCAACTGCAGAACACCCGATCAAAAAATAGATATTATATATGAATTTTCCATTTTTCCTAAAAGATAAATATTGTGACTGCATACACTGTTCATTCAGGTTTGCATAATCTAAATTCTAAACTTGGTATATATGTGTTGTTTCCACAGCAATAACCTTAAGAGAGTTTGGGTTGTCTGAGTTGAAGGCCGCTACCAATGGATTTTCAGACAGCAATATCATCGGCCGAGGTGGCATAGCTACTGTCTACAAGGTACTTCATATGCCTTTTGTTTTGGATTATTCAGTTTGTATTGCAATATTGGAATCTCCTAGAAAGGGATGAGACACACGTAACGCAAAACCTAGAATTTGATCCTTGGTACGGTAGGCAGGGTACAAATTAATGTAAGTGCTAATGCATGTCCAATGGCTACTAGGACCATCTTAGTAATACGTCGTTTTAATATGATAACTCCACTTATCACAAATTGTTTTTTTATGGTAACTCCATTATCAAAAGTGATTTTGTTAACAAAAACCATCAGCGATACATCTATCCTATGGACAACAAACTGCTTTTGATTATACTCTGACTTCCACACTAGCAAATTTGAATTCCAGAAAGATGAATTCAGCATTTCAGACAAGGGTCGGATTGGTCAAGCGCCAAATCGGCAGGGCTGTATAAGTAGATTCGTTTAATCTTCTTGGTTTCAGGCGTCATGAAAGATTCATGTTACATTGTATAGGTCATTATTATTAGAAATTTTAATTTCTTCTTTGTATAAAGATGTGCCATTCCTGCATATTTTAGTAAAGACTAGCTATAGTAACATGAATCCATCATGTACCAGGGTGTATTAGATGACCAGAGTGTGATTGCCATCAAGAAATTCCGTTGGGCACCTCGCTTGGGTTGGGCGCACACCTACGAGCAACTTCTTCTTGCTTCAAAGCTTCAGCACAAGAATGTAGTGCAAGTTCTGGGATACTCCCACGAGAATGGAGCTGTTAAGGACAGAGAATATATCTGGGTCGAGGAATATGTTCCAATGGGAACCTTGCACGAGATTATTCATTGCAAAGGCATGTTTCCATTGAAATATCGACAGCTTTTAATCTCTTAATTAACTATTTGTGTGGTTCAACTAACTGATTGATACATAGTTGTTGCTTCATTGTGACACTATGCAGAGCCCCGATTTGATTGGTCCTCCCTCATCCGGATAATTGAGGGCATAGCTCAGGGCGTAAGGTACCTACATGAGCAACGTGTTGTCCATTTGGACCTGAAACCAACAAACATCGTCTTGGATTCCCACATGAATCCTAAGATTACTGATTTTGAAGTAGCGAAAGTATTGAATGGTAATCAATTGGAGGGCGAGATCATCACAGCAGGCACATTGTAAGATCTCATTCCTTTAGGTATCTCCATTGCATGGAGGTTTAGTTAATTCCTTCTTTTTCTCATTTATTATCTTTTGCTGATGTAAATTTTGATTTTTAACTGTTCAGTCAATATATAGCTCCAGAATATCTGACAGACGGTGTTGTGTCAATGATGAACGATGTGTACGGTTTTGGCGTCACCCTCCTTGAGACTGTAAGTGGAATCCGAAGACGACATAACCAACCAAGAGAATTCCATCTACACCGATGGGTACGTGCTGACACGCACCACGAACATGGATCTGTTATTGTTCCTTGGTGAGCCTGTGTAAAAAAAATTCCACAAACATGATCGATGGGGAGTGCATGCAAAATTCCACTAAAAATAGCTAATATAGATCATCTACTGTCATGCAAGATTAAAGGTTGGAATAAAACTTGTGCAGAATTCCACTAGAAAGTTATTTCTTCTTGTATGTTCTTTCCAATTAAAGTTCAATTTTTGCGTAACTTTAGATGTTAGCATGCACCATCTATCCATGATTTTTAGTGGAATTTTGTGTACACTTTAGAGGTACATCTATGGATTATTAACACGGATATGTTGTCCCTCGATCGAGAGAAACCGTGCTTATATTATGCTTGTTTTTTTCCTGATGTGGAATACTGTCAGGCTTGGAAGGCTCTCGAAGGTCGACGGAAGTTTGATCCGGCACTGTTTGCCGAGCCTCAGCTAGTGGAGATAAAAAGGTGCATACAGATAGGCCTGCTGTGCGCTCAGCATGAGTCGGCAGACCGCCCCACCATGGAAGATGTTCTTCTGATGCTCAATGGCGAGAAAGAACTGCCGACACCAGAGAAACCAGCGTACATCAAATCGACTGCCTAGCTTGTATGGCTCTGCATCCACCGTGCATCATTCATCTATAACTCTATCCAATCTTTCGATGCGTTGGTGAGAATACGGCTGAGAGATTACTTCTGAACTCGATCTGCTATCGATCCATCAGTCTGCTTGTAACTAGGATGGATACAATTTTGAATCTTCTTGCTTTCGTTTTGTGCATATAGGGGGTGATTGGTAGCCCAGCTCGCACCATCCCGGTCCGCACGGTGCAGGTTAGCTTTGATTGGTTGCTAGGGCTGCATATTTTTGCTGCATGGCCTCGTTTGGATTCCCCCTTCCATTCCGGCCAGCATTGTACGCAAAATTTGGCCTTCCCTCACCAGCTAGGATGAGATGATACAAGCAGGACAATAGGCTCCACTTGCAACCACACAAAGCAGCCTTTCATGAAGCCAACCAATCAACAACTCTTTCCATTCTAGCTCAGGCTATACGCAACCCAATCAAGTCTGCATGTACGCTTCTGTGCTGGACATGATGAGTCTGAATCTCGTCACCATTCTGGACCTCTCCTTGAACTGCAACCAATCACGCTCATAATGTACTGATTGAGTGTATCCTGGTTGCTTTCTTTTGTTCACAATGACACATGCTGCTTCTCTGAACATATATACAATTGCACACATAGGATCACGCCCATAAGCCGCGGCAGGAGGACCCCTGGGCTGTCAGATCGAGCCTGGATGGCACAGATGGGTCTAATCGAGGATTTGTCACAGATCTTCCAGCTAACTAGTAAAATGGAATACATTTTACAAAAGTTCCACGACTTTTTGTTCGATTTTGCGCAAGGTACCCATGCTATGTTTGTATACATTCGTGCTGGACTCTTCTAGCCACACGAGGTGGATGCGGCTCGCTCCAGCTCCCTTAGATAACGAGCCGGCTCGACTCGTTAAAAGCTCGAGTCAGCTCGTTTTGGCTCGCGAGCTGTACCAAGGTAACACAGACTCACAGAGCACATGACGCCATGGATGTGGAAGGAAGTTGATTCTATTCTATTATATCCCATTTAATATAATATTTTAACAAAACCTTTCTCTTACTAAATTTCTATACCCCATTAGGGACACCAAGGCTCATGCCATAGCTGACAGGAGTATATATCTTGAAAAATATGTTCGGAAGATATAATTACTGAAATATTACATCAAAATGGGCTAAAAAGATCGCAATGCCATTGATGATGGCGGCTACTAGTTGTAGCTCCACTTGCCACATCTCCGTCCCCACAAACAATTAAAGGCCTTCTTGGAGAAGACTTGACCCAAGTAAGCATGATAATATTGACCATCCCTATCAGGCATCAAAACACGTCTTTCGTCCACTGCACTGGGCTTCTTGTAGTACTCATGATTGAGTCTTTTCGAAAACGAGTAAATGGTGTGGCCACGCTGCTAGATGTGCACAACGCGCAAATGCTAGGAGGAATCTACAGGTGAACACAATTGATTATTGTTTGATTGCTACATATGACTCGGTTTAGAAAGATTTTCAGATCTTAATTTGCTCATGACTTCGGTTGCGTGTGTAATTGTTCAGTGCTTAGATTAGTCCTGTGCGGGAAGAGGGGCTTAGATCGATGGCTGATCCGGTGGCCGGCGTGGAGAAGATCGTCAAGATCGGGCTCAAGATCAAGGAGGCCGTGGACACGGTTCGCCACAACGAGGAGGAGTGCCGCGAGATCAGGAAGCGGGTGCTCAGATTCAGCGCCATCCTGTCGCAGCTGCAGCAAACAGGTTTGATGAACGATAGCCCGGCGCTGAGCGGCGCGCTGGAGGATCTGGAGGAGAGCCTCCAGCACGCCCTCGAGCTCGTCACTGCCTGCCAGGAGAGGAGCACCATCCGCCGCCTCATCAAAGCAGGGGACCTGTCCAAGCAGCTGCACCGGGTAAAGGATGACATCTTGAACAAGGTGATGCTGGCGTCCTTCGCCGTCAACACCCAGGCCACCATCGTGTTGCTTACTATTCAAGCTGCTGGTGGTCATCCTCCACCCAGGCAGCCAGAGGTACCATTATATTGTTTGTGTTTTTTACCCATGCAGATAATGATATTTGCACATTGTTGAAATGCATCTTCATTGGTTTTGATTTTTCCTATTTTATTTTCAAAAAAAAAATTATTTAAGTCATGCCATGATACTTTATCTAATATAATGGATCTGTTAAATTAGAAAGCCGTTGCAAGGCACGGGCACTCTACCAGTGATGATACAAAGGATCAGACATAGTTTCCGTGAAGAAGGCATTTTACCCAAATAATGAATGCTATATGGCCAAGATGGCTAATTTGTGTTGGATCTAGTTGTGATACAAATTTCAGTTTAACACCATATATAGGCTTCATTACGATATCGTAATTGCATCATTTTGCAATTTCAGGATGCAGGAGTGGTCGATTCAACTGATGATGCTAGGTCAGTTATATACGATGCAACCTCTTTTGTTGTGGTGGTATGATATATAGTAACATATATGAGTAAAGCATACCATTTTAGCATATTCATTCATGCTGGAGATTCCATATATCTTTCATCAGACTAAGAAAATACAAGTATCCATGTCAAGTCGAGGACTTGAACCTCAAGTGGACTAGATTCCATCACAAGAAACCTTACAAACTATAAGCTGTGCTCAGTTTGTGCATATAGCTTTTATTTGTGTACATTGGCTAATGGATATTGGATGCCAAAGATAATTAGTTAAACTTATTTTTATTTTTGTTCTTTTGCGTTTTTACGTAATTAAAATAATCATTGTCTCTCAATACCATTTGCAGAACTGAATTGAATGATGTGGAAAACAGCGTAATAGCTGGAAGTGAGGTGCCATTGGCTCCCTTATCAGTTGGTAAGATCACATCATGTACTGTGGTATATCTGTGTTGCGTCGTACCCATATCATGGTATTAAAATCAATCACACCATTCAGCGATCAATGGAAAACTAGAACTGACATGAAAAAAAAATGCTCACCTTCTGGATCATAACCTAAGCTAGCAATGATAAGCCATGTGCTATCAATGGCACGGATGCCTAGCTCTGTGAGTTGAAATACAGAGTATGGATTCCTTCATGATTACAAGCTAGCACAGATATTACACGTCTTTGTAATTTTAATGTCAAGTTGTTTTTGGAAATTTATAACATCATATCAGATTTAGGAGACAAAATATAAAAATTGTAGTTTTCAATCTATAATTTTCTAGTTGAATTTTTATTTGAAGCCATTTCGATGACCAAATAATTTACCAAAATGTATAGACAAAAAGAAAAAAATATATTCCATTCAGTTTTGCTCCAGTTTTGTCCCTTCCGGTCATAAACTGCTGTTCCAGCTCATGGGCCAAATTGAAGTGAAATTAAATGTTGGATGTGTCAAAACTAAATAGTATTGGAGTTTGAGGTTAAAATTAGACAAGTACAATAGTTGAGGGCTAAGGATGGACGTTTTCCAATAGGTTTTTACAATCTTTGAATGTAACTTTCAGTTAACAAACTAAAGTATCAATTGTTCATCGCATCTTTTGTGTGGTACGCATGGGTATTATAGTTGATGTTTACTACTTTACTCCTTCAAAATAAGTGTTTCACTTGTGTACGGGTAAGATACCAAAGTACATGATTATGTTATTTCCATATCAGCCATAAGGGAGTTCAGGTGGTCTGAGTTGATGGCTGCTACAAATAGCTTTTCATATGGGAACACCATTGCCCGAGGTGGCTCTTTCGTTATCTATAAGGTACTTCATGCTTTGGCTTGATAACTTTGTTCTGGATTGTTTGGAGTGATGGAAAAAAACACGTTTTGGAACCACCTATAGATCATTTTTTTTCTACTATTAACGTGCAGATTTTCAAGAACGAGCTAACATTGCACCTCCTTTCAACTTTGTATTTTCAAAAGATAATGGTACAAGGAATTTTAATATGATACAGTACAAGAACTCTAACAGGGATCCATTATGTAATTGTGTCTATTTTACAGGGTGTACTAAAAGGTGGAAACATTGTCGCCATAAAGAGATGTCATAAAACAATAGACGATTATAACGTGTGGTTACAAGACGAATATTATGATCTACTTCCTGTTGTTTCAAAGCTTCAGCATGAAAATATAGTGAAATTTGTTGGATATTGCGAGGTGTTGGAACAACCTATAGAAACGGAATTCCTATGGGTGGAAGAATATGTGGCGAATGGAAGCTTACAGGATATCATACATGGTATGTTTCAACAGATCTATTGAACATATTTCACTCCTCGGTGAACTTTCCTCTTAATTAACTTTGTTGAATATAATGAGCTCATAATTGCTTCCACCATGATATAACATCTGTAATTTTGCAGATTCCCGAATTCATTGGTCTTCCCTCTTCCAGATAATTCAAGGAATAGCCCAGGGTCTGCATTACCTGCATGAGCAGCGTGTTGTCCATATGGATGTGAAGCCACTCAACATCCTCCTGGATTCTGATATGAATCCTAAGATTACTGACTTTGAATTATGTATAGTTCTGCCTGATAATGAGATCATCATTCATGATTCCATAAAGGGAACAATGTATGTTATTACACTAAAGCTTTTCACCATTTTGGGTACTAAAAATTGACACCTAAATACTGCTACCTCTCAAGTTACAATTTTGGGTACCACTTAGCACGTTTACGTGGACAAATAAAACCCTCTCACATAAATATTTCCATTGACATGAGTACATATATGCACGAAGCTTTTCTTTCATTTTTATTTCCTGAATTTTTCTTTTTTATTTAATTTATAATTTAGGGGATATGCAGCTCCGGAATATATCGAAGCTGGTATTTTATCTACAAAGAATGATGTTTATGCTTTTGGCATCACCCTTCTTGAGACTGTTAGCAGTATGTGCAGATCTAAACCACCGCAAGGCCTACATCGACGGGTAATTAAGTACACACAAACACCTTTGTCAAAACAGTATATACACAGATTGTTTTGGTCTTGTTTAATTTCTTAATGAGATATTCCATAAAACAGCTAAGATTTTCTTTTCACTATATTCGTCAGGATAGGGAGGCTTGGAAAGCTGAACTAATGAAGGAGGAGTTTGATCCGGCACTGTTTGAAGCGTCGGATCTGGAGCAGATACGAAGGTGCATCCAGATAGGACTTGTGTGCGCTCAGCTTGATAGGGCACGCCGCCCCAACATGGACCAAGTTCTTGAGATGCTAAATGGCAACAAAAAATTGCCGAACACAAAATGGCGCCTGCTGGCGTGGTTTTAACATTTGACACCTATATGTCTTCCCTAGCTTGTATGGCACTGTATGACACTGGGCTCTGGGCAGCAGTATCATGTATTCATGCATGTATCTCTGCGTGACTGTGTGTTTGATGGATATAAAAGGACTACATGGATCAAACACTAGACTGTAGTCTGTACTTTAGAGTGCAGACGTTTAGCATTTAATCATCAGCTTGATGTGACATACGATTCAGTTCTCAAATGTGTAAGCAATGATTCTGACTGCAGTCTACAGCTCTGGAAAGGAATTGCAGAGATTTAGAATTAAAGAGGAACTGTACGGATTTGATGAATTTGATATTCAAGTGCTACATCTGTGGGTATTCCCAATAGCAGGGCAAAAAAGACATGAACACTTGTCTGACATCTTGATTGTTGTTATTATCTCTGCTACAAGTTTTTGGTCGGAACCGCATTTGGCCTTACCTTCTCGAAGTTTTCATGGTTATTACAGAATGAAGAGGAGTTTCAGCAGTAGTAAGTGCATCAGGTCGATGACAGTAATTTTCATCCATGTTGGTCTTTCAGAGGTGATATTTTTTTATCTGAAAACTTTACAGCAGCAACGGTAGCTCTTTCTTAGGAAATCTGAAGATACACAGTGCAAGAGAATGAATTAGAAGATGAGGTTATTGCAGATTGATAACATACTGAACTGGGTTTGTTAAATTTGGAACCTAAATGATGGAAGCATGCCAAGGGGAATTGCAACTTCAGAGAATGTGTCAAAGCCTGGAATTTCTTTATCCAGCGTACAATGCGTCAAAGCGTGGAATCTCTTTCTCTTTATATGTAATCAGGAACAAATTCTCTGTACAAGTTGCATCTTCGGAGAAGCAGCTTGTGTGCACATTGAGAGACATCTTTGAAAATTGCATGATTCTGAGTTCTGAATAGTTAAAAAGAGGCACTATACAGATTTGAAGAATCTGAGACTCATAGTAGTAGTACGTCCGCCGGTATTCACAGTAGCAAGGCAAAAATGACATCAAGACACGTCTTTTTTCTTACGGGTACATCAAGACACGTCTGAACATCTTGAAAATTGTTAACTCTACTACGAAGGTTTTGGTCGAACTGCCCTTCGCGCCTTCACCTATCCTTTTTTTACTTTTTTATGGTTCTCTTATAGAATTAAGAGCAGTAGTAGGCACTTCTGGTCGATGACAATAAATTTGATCCTTATTTCTCTTTCAGAGCTCGTATTTCGTCTCAACACCTTACAGCAGCAAGGGTTGCTCTGTGTCAGAAAATCTGTAGGTATACAGGGCAAGAGACTGAATTAGAAGATGTGGTTTTTGCAGGTTGATAATATACTTAATTGAGTTTGTTAATTTTTTAACCTAAAAAATTGAGCATGTCAAGGGTAAATGTCATATGTTGCCCTACTCCTCCTTCAGTGGTGGGAGGCTCAAGGGCTGCACCAACTGTGTCGGCATCGGAGCCTGCGATGACCCTGGAACTTTGTTGTCCTGATGAACCAGAAGGTAAGCTACAGGTGCAAACAGATCATCCGAAAACTCTCGAGCGGTAAAAACAACACCCAAGAGTTGGTCAGGTAGTAAATCTGATTTTATCATCCCATGATGGAAAGAAAATTCCAACATACCTATTTGGCACATATGAATGCATTTTCACCTGAATTTGACAGCTAGTAAATCTGACAAAGAGGGCCAACAATTGCATACTAGCTAGCTGTTCCCAAAGAAAAAACAGGGTGCTAGCTAGATCATTGTTAGTGTGTCAAGTGATAAGATGAGAAAGAATTAAGTCCGTACCATGTAGCGACACTTGAAAAATTTTATGGATATGTGCATCAGAAGAAATTAGAAGAGGAGGTGTAAACCGTGTCAGTACTATGCCAATTACCAAGGCATACTCCCTGAACAATTGCTAAGCAGCATCCATCGCACGAGAGAAATAGGAACGGCACAAGACATGGTCTTACCACAGGTGCCTGTACAAAGAACAGATGACAAAACATAAGCTCTCCACAAACGAAAAATATCAAGAAACAGTACCAAGTGCTATTCCAGCAGTTAATTTCACCAAAATTTCAGATCTCAGCCATTTTTTGTTTTCAGATAACAATGAAAATCAAAAGATCCTGTATGTACAATGATTTGTTGTACCAGTATGGCAGAAGTAACTTAACATCCAGCAGCCAGATTCTGATTTGGACTCCGAAGAATTGGGCTATTATCATGTTCATGCCTCTTGCGCTCAAATATAGGCCAAAATCATAGAAAATTTTTTCATACTTGACGGCCTATTTGGAACATAAAAATTCCACAAGAGACAGTTTCAAGTATTGCAGGGATCTTGCAAGAAAGTTCACATGTTCTAGATATATCGGAAATAACTAGAACTGGTTGTGATGAGCAGGTGGTTGTACCTCTTGGCACGACGAATTCTCACCGGCCTTGTCGAGGAGCCTCACCCAGTTGAGCGTGGCGTCGACGTAGCTGACGAGGGGGAAGAGTTGGAGGTAGAAGCCGATCTCACCCTGCACCTCCCGGAGCTCGTCGGCGTGGCGCGCCCCCATGAAGCACCGGTACGCGTACCCGCGCCGCTGGCAGGAGCGCACGAGCAGGTACGCCCGCCGGAGAGTCTCCTCGAGCTCCTCCACGGGCGCCCGCGTCTCCGGCGCGCGCATCGGGTGCGCGTCCTGGAGCCGCCGGAGCAGGCCGCCGATCATCTCCACCCGCCGCGCCAGCTGCCGGCAGGTGGCGCGGTTCCGGCGCACCGTCCGCGCGGCGTCGGCGATCATGGTGATGAGGCTGTACGCGTCGAGACCCACCAGCTGCGCCACCGTGGCGACCTGACCGACCAGAGCCATGTCCTTGCCGTTGATTTTTGGTTTGGTGGTGTGGTTGAGGTCGAGGAAGATGGAGGAGGAGGAAGAGAAGGTGGGGTGGTGAGTGAGAGCATAAAAAAGGCCATGGTTTGGGAGGGAGTGGCAGACAAGTCCAAGAACTTGACTGGTGTGAAAGAGACAACGGCAGTTGAAAATGATTAGAGTTTTGTGAACTGTGATGCTGACATGTTTGAACGAAGCATACAGTTGGCGCCAAACGTGAAGGAGGCCGGGTTTCCAGGAAGCTTCATAAAGCTTTGTATAAAGTCGTAGGCATGATTTTGAAACTGAATTTTCAATCTTTCAAAGATTCCAAGTTGGACCCATGATTTGGTTGGTTCCTTATCTTGTATTGGGAACACCCTGCTAAACTTTAGCACCTATCACATCGGATATTTGGATACTAATTAGGAGTATTAAATATAGTCTAATTACAAAACTAATTGCTAATGATGGATTAATTAAGATTCGTCTCGCGAATTAGACTCCATCTGTGCAATTAGTTTTGTAATTAGCTTATGTTCAGTTCTCTTAATTAGCATCTAAACATTCGATGTGACCCTTCTAAAATTTAGCACCTCGCATCCAAACGGCCCTAGGCCCTAAAGTAGTTTGCACAGCATACCAGCTTGCCTCATCAGCTGTGACGATTTCTAGCTGGATGCTCATGGAGTCAGCTGTCATCTCAAGGTAGACTAAGGGGTTGTTTGGATATCAGGGGTTTTACTTTAGCCCTATCACATCAGATGTTCGGATGCTAATTAGGAGGACTAAACATGAGGTAATTATAAAACTAATTGCAGAACCCCTGAGCTAATTTGCGGGACGAATCTAAAGCCTAATTAATCCATCATTAGCAAACGGTTACTGTAGCACCACATTGTCAAATCATGGACTAATTAGGCTTAATAGATTCATCTCATGAATTAGCCTCCATCTGTGTAATTATTTTTGTAATTAGACTATGTTTAATACTCTTAGTATCTAAACATCCGATGTGACAGGGCTAAAGTTTACCCCCATGGGAGCCAAACACCCCCTAAGAACCTAACCACATGTGCACAGACTCTAACAAGATACATTTTATGATGAGCTCTTTTACGGTACACAATACTATGTTATACTAGTGTTTGAAAAGTTTTTAGAACTAGTATAAAAACATCCAATGGTCAAAAGTAATTGTATACTATTGAAACATTCACCTGTGGTATGGGTAGTATACACGAGTAATATAGGTAGTATAAGGGTATCATGGTAAAAGAACACAAATGACATCACTATAATTTTATTTTTGACACTAGCATAAAGTTTAAAAGACTATCCATTTGAAATATCACTTTTACAATGTAACAATTACTAAATTATCCATAATAATAAATAATTAGATCTTATATATACTATTTACCACTAAGTAGTATTGTGTACCGTAAAAGAGAGCTCATGATGATATACAAAAGGGAGCAGGTTATTACACTGATAATTCAACCGGAAAAATATAAAATTCGGCCGGCGCTGAAGGTAGGCATCACCTTCTAAGGAGCTTCCGATTGAGCTCGAATGTGCTCAGTTTGTCAACAAGATTTCCAGATGTCGATGTCCTGAGCATTAGTAAACTGTACTCAAAACAGACGCCGGCCACGAAAGGGACCTCTGACCAGCTCTCTAAGTTGGACTATCTCCCTCAGCTCACCACAGTGTGTTTACACGGATATTTAGTTGCAACTATCTCTCTGTGGTGTTTAACAGAATCGTGATCATCGATTCACCAAACTTAACATATTTCAGTAGTTCATTACTTGACACTTTGGATATGATACTGCAACAATTTCTGTGGTTCTTCCAAAAGCACAACCTGATCTAGCCTTACCACCAGGCTGATATGATCATCTATTGCCACGTTGCTGAGCTACTATACAATGATGCTGCCAAGCATGGTAACGACTTCCGACATGGAAGGTCGATGCTTCGCATGGTGGTGAATGCATAACAGGGCCACCTTCACACATTCCATAATCTGAGCGCGTTCATGCTGTTTCGCACGCAGCAAGGGATCAACAAACTTGTGCATCTTCGTTTGGTACTTGCGTGCCTGAAATAGAATTTCAATCAGGTGAAATTTCATAGTTACAAGTATGATCCATCATAGTTCTTCAAGTGTACCCAACAAATTAAATCTCGTTGTCTAGAGAAGGGATTCAGAAAAATGTCATTTAGCTGTATATTTCTCTGGATAACAAAAAGGAGACCACATTTTATAGTCACAGAAAAAGGGTCATCATTTGTCAATAACAATATGTTGCAAATAAACACATTACTGTAGGCACTCCTCCTTTTTTAAAAAAAATTAGAATAAATACTTACATAATCAGGAAGCAGTAGCCCTGTGTGGCCCTTCGCCTTCACTTTATTATAAAAAGACCGAAGAAGCTTTCCACTTATTATCTCAAGAAGTACTATACCAAAGCCATATACATCTGATTTCTCTGAGACAATTCCAGTAGCAACATATTCAGGATCTGCATAGCCACTAAGAGACAGAGAGGATTATCATTAATTGTAGTGCGCGTGCAAACACATGGAAATGAAACATAAGAAGGTCGTGGTCTATAATTTGATTGCTGTATCAGTATGAGCTCTTACTATGTGCCCATAACAGCCACCTCTGCAGTCGTATTTGGAGCCAACATTAGTGCCAGACCAAAATCAGTAATCTTGGCGTTCATTTCGTGATCCAGCAGGATATTGCTTGCTTTTATGTCCCTATGGACGATACACATCTGAGAATGCCCATGCAGATAAACAAGACCATCTGCTATCCCTTTGATTATTTGAAGACGCTTAGACCAATTTAGCATCTCCCTTTTTGTTTCATCTACAAAAGAACATACATTGGTAGCAGAAATCATTGAGTAATACACTTGCTGAACAATGAACTCGAAAGATTAAAGAGGCATTAATATTAATGTAAAGTTACCAGCAACGATAGATGCCAAGCATTTATTTGGCATGTATTCATAGATAAGTATGTCTTCTTCTCCTTGAGCACAATACCCAAGTAGAGCAATTATATTTTTATGTTTAAGATTTGGAATGGCTTCAATCTCAGTTCTGAACTCATGTGGACCTTGAAATGAATATGCATCTTTTCTTTTGACTGCAATATCAAGACCATTAGATAGTTTGCCCTGAAAAAGATTTGAGCGCCAGCGTTAAAAAAACACATCTAATGATGAACAAGGGAGCATAACATAACTTTCAGGTATAAGATGATATAAACTGCTTGTGTCAGTGACTAGTAGAGCAGTTGAGCACATCCTTCAGATTAACCTATAACATGAAGCAAGGTGCTATAATTGATTAGCCCCATCCCAAGTGGAGATGCATTTAGAGAAGGTATTTTTAAATCTAGGTGTTATTTCAAGAACTTGTCTCATACTAAAGATTGTCTCGAGAAAACATTACCTTGTAAACATAGCCAAATCCACCATTTCCCACCAAATTTCTCTCTGATAAGTTGTCTGTAGCAGCCAAAATCTGAGAGAAGCTAAAATGTGATAATTCTGCTCTTTTTGAGCCACCAATGAGATTTACTAGTCCTCTCATGTTCATGACTTGGCCTAATTCAAAGGAAACCCCACTTTGTCACTGATTAAAAATATGCATTCTCGAAAAAAGAGTTAAAGAAATGGTGGCTACAGTATGACTGAACTACAGCAATAACTTGAAGCTCCTGTCCAAAATCAAATGAATGTATCCAATAGAATCATAAAGGAACAGATATCAGAAGTCGTTATGTCAAGTGATTTCTGTAACTTCAAGCTTATTTTCTTAAATCAAATTTAACAGGATGACAAGTAGGAAAAGTCAGTGAATTGTTCATGCCCTGGGAGATAAATCCGTGCAATGATCATTTCTAGAAGATTATGCTATATTATACCCCTGTATCAAAAGGAAATGCATCAATGTATAGCAAATATTTGATATATTGTTCATATATTGATGCAAGTTATCTTCCAAAAGTTACATAGATGTACATGTACTTTGGAGTAGGAAAAATTATCTTAGTAATTCCCAGGTGCTACAAAATGTCAAAGCTATTAGAAAATATTGCATAACTGTGGAGTGCATGAGCATACCTTCTGTTTTCTCTTCCTCAGGTTTTGAGGGAGGAGGAGTTGTTCCCAGATTTTCAAATTTATTGGTCTTGAGGGCCTCTGTTCTAAGCCTGATATAGTAGCACACATGTAAAATATGACAGGCTATATGAATAAAGAAACTCAAGAGTTGTCTGTTAAAAAGCAAGTTCCATTTGTGTATGTGGGTAGGGTGGATGAGGTCACAATTTTCTTAATCAGAGTATCACATAATTAGTATCACAATGGTCATGACTATATCGTAAGGAAAAGCATCAGCACCAGAATTGTAAACAGAGCCATATTCTTCAAGGATAGTGCAAAAATTTCATATTGAGCAATCACAATCCTTGCCGTGGTTTTAATTCGAAGAGAGGTGTGGCCTTGGAGTGATAAGATGTTTAGTGCATCATTCAGTCTAGTCTCCAAAAGTCCAAATATACAGCAGCAAAACGAAGCAGGTTTACAATGTCTGAATGCACAAGCGAAGGCACTCCATAACTTTGCATGAAAAAAGGAACACCATAGATGTACCATATATACCTATCTTCATGTTCCGCATGATGTACTGCATGTAACTCATCTGTAGTTTCCTTAATGATGCAAAAAAAGAAAAAAGAAGGCAAATAAGATCGTTTGATCATAAGTTATATTTTAGCAAATATTCCAGCAACAAACTGCCATCACCATTTTGAATCTTAATTTTAATAAGAGGCATGGTAAATGGAATAAATATTTACATGTTTCCTAGACATAATATGTAATTTTTGGACAATGCTTCTTATATAAGTTTCTTTGAATTAGAGTTTTATTACAACCTAAATAGGTTTCAGCAGCTGCATGTAGGCTAGCTAGCCACCTACCAACAAAATCAGCAAAAAAAAGAAAGTTTGCATCAAGAAAGAATCTCATCAGCTAGAAAAAATGGTCTTTTTTCGTAGAGGAAGAAACTTGTCCTTTTGAATCACAGCAAAGAATTGGAAACTTTCACATGATGAAATCCATACCCTTGAGCACAGAGGACAAGCTCTGCTCAGAAGCCGCTCCCAAGTACGGGTGTTGTCGACGAAGCTGACAAGGGGGAAAACCTGGAGGTAGAAGGTGATCTCATTCTGCACTTCACGGAGCAGATCAGCCTGCTTCCCTCCCATACAGCAGCTATGCAGGTAGCCACTGTCACGACAGGACGCGATGAGAATATATGCTTGCCGAAGCGTCTCCTCCAGCTGCTCAACTGGGTTCCTCGTCTCCATGTGCTGCATCAGCCGTGTTCTTTCGAGCTGCTGCAGAAGGTCCCCGATCATCCTTGCACGGCGTGCAAGCAGCTGGCAGGTCTCCCGGTTCCTCTTAACCGTCCGCGCAGCCTCCGCAATCATCGAGATGAGCCCATAAGCATCCACCCCTGCGAGCTGCGCGACGCTGGCCAGCTGACTAACTCCATTCCACAGCGCCATGCTCTTGCCGGGGGTTGGTCTTCTGGAAGGTCTACCTTAGAGACCTCAGTACCTGAAATAATGGAACCAAAAAGTACCTGAGATCTAAATTTTCTAAAAACACAGTGACTTTGACGATGAACTGAAAGCGGCCGGCCAACTGAGAAAAACACGGTCTTCCACTACAGACCCAGTCACCCCAAGCCAGATGTTGCATCTCCATTGACTGAAAGTTCCAATGCTACGACTGGAATGGTCACATGCTTTCGAGCTGTTCACTTCCATGAATATTGAATGGTATCATATTCCATTGAACACCTAAACTGAACCACAGCAGAAAAAAAACTGACTGGCATCTCTTTTCCACGAAACGTCTGGTACTCTTGGCAGGTAGAGCTCGTTTAGATATTATCTCGGCACCGTATTGACTTCTTCCTACAGAATTTCCGTGAACACCCGCGCTGCAGAGTATTCCACCAAAACGGGACACCAGCTGACTGCCAATCCAATTTGTTTCCATTCGCAGCGCACTCATGGCAGACAACCAAGGGAAAGTTGTCACCGTGTTGATGGGATGGCGACCCGCACCGGATGCGTTCCGGGACCGGGAGTCTCTCACCGGCAGCGGTATTTTCTCAAACACCTCCGCCCGCCCACCTTTCCGCCGGCGCAGCACAGAGGTCACGACGGGCCAGAAGAGCGCACCCCGCCGGAGTCCGTTCCAGGCATTCTTGCCTCTCACTCGACTAGTTTGCAGCCATGGCGCCTCCATGACGATCCCTCGCGCTCTTCTCCGTTCCACCTGCAGCTGCGCTTCCTTGTTCCCGTTGGCTCTGTCCCGGCTCCAGACGGTGAGTGGGCGGTATCCGACCGCGCCTGCGAAGTGGCCTTGCCGCGTACGGCACTCCAATGGCGAGAATTTCTGGATGAAGGAACTCTGGCGAGCAAGCGAGCAGATCTGAGCAAGCGAGTCAAGACGGCGGCGGCGGAACTCTGGCGAGCAAGCGAGCAGCATGGTTGGCTGGAAACTGCGCTGGGCCGATCTGGGCCACACAATCCTACCAGCCTGCTATCAGGCCCAAGTAGCTACAAGACCACCAGGGTGCTCCAGGGCCCAGCCAGCCTGGGCCTCAGGCGGGTTACGGCCTATTATTATTAGTTTAAAAACCATATTTGAATTGAGATTTAACTTTCTGTTCAGATCTTACGTTAAGAAAACAAGAAACTCAAACAAATTTATGAACTTTTGGAATTAAGAAAGATTGGATCTTGTTTCCTAATTGTAAGGTCCTAGCAACACTCACAATCAAGTTTTTAAATTGAAGAAAATTTTATAAATTTTTTTTAAAATATAATATTTTCGTAACATAAATTATTATACACCTCATGAGAAGCTCTTCTTGACGTAGCTTCATCTTTAGTATGGTTGCTCTATTGAACCTTGCAGAGTTAACATTTTCTTTGGCATTTTTTTCATAGAGTCGACATTTGAAGCTTGACGCATCTTTAAACTTGTTTGGAAATTGTTGTTGCAGGAGAACTCTGTGAAAAATAAGTTTTTCTCCCAATCTTTACTACATATCAAGACGCATGCATGCTGTAATCTTATTTGGTCAAGTTTCTATCATGTATTAGTGTGCTATTTGAAATATTTCTATCTTCATTTAAGATTTATTATGCTATTTAGTAGTTGTGTACTGAATTGTGAGGCAATTTTTATGATACTGTACTGAATTGTGAGGCATATATAAATTTTCATTCGGCATACCCTTCGCAAAAATCCTAGCTCTGCCACTGCCTGGCTCAAGCACGACCCTAGCACTATACACACCACGTCACTTTTAGGCACCAAATTATTGGACATAATGGTCTAATTGTACCGTGCCATTCAGATCGTTTGAACGACGCGTGTTGCTTGAACATATACTAATTTTCGGACATATGATAAAAAACACCTCCCTTATTTGTTTATTTATAAGCAAGCTAGGATGCATGTCAGCACCCTATATAATCTTTGCAACGATACATACTGTATATAGACACGCAGGGCGTGTGTACACACCATTATTCTGGATCGAGAGGCACACAGATCATGCATGGCTCGGAGGTGCATGGCGATCGACCGGCCGGGGGTCTGGCCGGTGATCGATCAGATGATAGGGAAGCTGGGGCGCACGGCGAGGCCGCACAAGCCCAAGGGCGGCGAGTCCCTGAGCACGTAGACAAAGCCGTTGTCGCCCCACCTGGCGCTCCACGAGTTCTTGCCGATCCAGTACTTGGTCCCGCCGGGCATGGTGCCGTACCCGACGAGGGCGAGCCCATGCGTCTGGTTCGTCCCGCATGCCCCGCCAACATAGACGCCGGACGCGAAGCACTTGCCGTCGTACACGCCGTCGATGTAGTGCTGGAAGCAGGGGTCGTTGTGGTCGAAGGCCACGGCCACGGGCTGCCGCGCCACCGCCTCCATGATCGCCGCCTCGTCGCCGCGCGGCAGCCGCTTGTAGCCGCTTAGCGTCACCTCCGCCGGCTTCCCCTCCTGGCAGGTGCCGTTCCTGTCCGTGTAGGGGTACGCCGCCGCCGACGTGATGCCGCCGTTCTGGATCACCCACTTGAAGGCCGTGTCCATCCATCCACCGCCGCAGCCCTTGTCGAGCGTGTCGCAGTCCACCAGCTGCTGCTCCGACAGCACCGGCGGCGGGTCACCGGTGCTGATCGCCTGCGCGCTCTCTATCGTCGCCGCCGCCACGAACGCCCAGCAAGACGCTGATGGTATATATGGACACTTAATTAATTAGCTTGCATTGATTTGGATGTTAGTTTCATTAAAATGGCCTACTTACAGCACCATCCATTGAACCCGACTGGCGTGACGACGCCTTCGGCCCTCCAATCAACGCTCGGAGGCAGCAGCGTTGTCGGGTTGGGACGACGCGGCGGCTCTTCTTCATCAACGGCGGCGAGCTGGAGGTCACTGCGATGGACGCCACCCTCGTGGACGGGGCCAGCGTGAGTGGTGATCATCATCTCCTCCTTCTCCGACGGATCGCCGCCGTTGCCACCGTACATGGCCATGAACTCGTCGTGGGTGAGATCGGTGAACGGGGTCTCGCCGAGGCGGTACCTCATCCGGCTGTCCCGGTTCGCCGCGGCGATGAACTCCATGTTGCTCCGGTATATCTCGAACCGGAGCAGCTTCTCCTCCTCGGTGGCGTAGGACCGGCCGTGCGCCGCCATCCACCCATGGAACCTCCCGAGCATCAGCAGCTCATCGCCATTGTCGAGGGCAGGTGAAGCTGAAGCCAGAGAGGGAGCCAGTGCGGCTGCAAGCAGTAGCGGCAGCAGAGCGAGAGACATGGAGGAGGACGAGTAGTGCATGGCAGCCATATGAACGCTTGGCTAGAACCTGGTTCCTTTATATAGCCGATAGATCTCACTTGTTGATGTCCTCTCGGTCTGCTGTTTTTCTTTGCCTCCTACCACTTGACCGGAAGAAAATTCTGTGGATCCGTGACGTGGAGCTCCGTCCCTTGGATCCCTCAGACGCCCACGTGGTGCACATCGGCGTCGGATATGCAGGGAGCGTGGTTTGCATCCGATCTCCACAGAATTTTCTTCCACTTGACCATAGGAAACAAAGACTATAGGTGGTGTTTTAAGCAAGTATGGCAGATGGTAATACAAATTAGTAACTACCTCTAATACCGATGCGACTACATGTAGAGCACACACCTAGTTTTTTTAAGATAAGGAACAATATTTTCTCGTCATTTCTAAAAAATAAAAAATCCATTTATGCTAAAATAGATATTTTGGAGCGAGAAATTTACTTGTAGCTCAAAAAAGTTACATCCGCATTTTTTTAGATGAAAATGTTACATTATGAGGACCAATGGTGGTCACCCTTGGATGATGAGTGATTGGCAACGTTGTGTTGGATTGATATTGTTATTGGCTTGTGATATGCAGGTGTAGGATGCGGTGTGGCGGCCGATAGCGTGCGGTGAAGGTCAAGCGAAAGGTTTATGCTGATGGACCAAACGTGAGTAGGCTTGGACTGATGACCCGATGAGTCCGGGCGGAGTCATGGGTGATCTACATGGTGCACGGAAGGGCGAGAGAGCATGACGGGATGGAGATAGCGTCGGTCGAGTCGAGCGGGAGGCTCGGCGGAGGCCAGACACACGTCAACATCAAGGAGGTCACGTGGCGGCCAAGCGGAGATGGACGGTTTGGGTGGTTTGGGCCTCAAAACCACCGCGCGGGCAGGTTTCCCGGTTTGGGCCTCAAAATCGGGGTTGAGCCCGATGCGGCTGGAGCTTCAAGAAAGGGGGAACATGGAATCATCACGAAGCTTGCGTCGAGACGAAGTAAAGTCGTGAAGGTGGCGTGTCCGTCCGATGCACCAAGAAGAACCTGGACCAAAATGTCCCTGCATGGGCAGTTATCTTAGTTGTAGCTGTAGGGGTAGTTTCGTCATCTGCCATGGACTATATATATGGGTGGATGGCTGGTTGGTTCAGCAGCTCTTGAGAAAACCCTAATTCATTTGCTTAGAGGCTAGCCAAGTGCTTAGAGAAAGAGGAGAGAGGGAGATGAGAGAGTGATTGCTCTTTTCTCCTGATTTCTTCATCTTAGTGGGTGGATGAAGGGAGGAGGCTAGTCCTCATCTTGTAAAGATGATGCCTTCGTGATTTAGTTGTGTTTTGATGCCTAACTTCGTGCTAAATCTTTGATCTTAAGCATTTTTCTTTTTTGGTATTTTCGGAGCTATTTTCGGAGATTTTTCATTCTTCACGTTTGAATTCCCCCTCAACCCCCCCCCCCCCCCACATGGATTCAGCTTGAATTCGAAGTTTTCCCAAAACTCTCCCTCTTTTGTGTTCTTGACCGTATTCCACAGAATCCATAGTGAAGTCTTGATCTTTTTGAGGAGATCATTTGGGAAAAGACTCAGTAGCTATTGCGGAGCTATGGTTAAAATTTCATGAATTTTGGAAGTCATTCGATTTAATTTTGAAGTTTTGACCTAAACTATTCGAGCTATTTTTCTGAGCTGTAGGAAGTTCACTACGGGATACAGTAGATTTGCAGAGTGCCAAGGGCACTCGGCAAAACCCCAAAAACACTCGGCAAACGCTTTGCCGAGTGTTGGCATAGATTTTAGCGGCAAAGAGCTCTTTGTCGAGTGGCAATCATCGGGCACTCAGCAAAGTATATTGCCGAGTGTCAATAAACACTCAGTAAAAATAAACGCTTAGCAAAAGAGAGTTAATGGGATGGCACGGTGATGACAATTTTGCCAAGTGCATGACTGAAAAACACTCGGCATACTTTCCAAACAAAGTTTCTAAACTTCGCCGAGTGCCAAGACCCAAAACACTCGGCAAAGTTTGCCGAGTGTCATACCCAATACACTCGGCAAACAAACGCACAATGGCCAGATTTTTATGTCCACTTCGCCGAGTGTTTTGACCCTAACACTTCGCGAAAAAAGGTTCCCAGAATAATAGAAATAGGCCTGTTTGCCGAGTGTCCTAAGGGCACTCGGTAAATCGCCTGTTTGCCGAGTGCCCGATGGAATACACTCGGTAAACGAAAAAAATACTCAGCATATCTACTGTTTTCGGTAGTGATGCAAATGTGAACGATGCAATAATGCATGTGATCGAACGATGATTGCAGTCTGTACTAGCTAGATATACATGCATGACACTGACTGTACGTAGTGTGTGGAGGTGAGGCCGGTGATGGGAATGTGCATCATCATCATACCATCCATCCATCCATGGCAGCGAGCTACATGACTGACTGACTGCCGCATCGATCCATCGGACCATCCGGACCAGACCTATAATAAGCAAGGCTAGGTAGCTGCTGCTGCTTTAGGTTATGCACAGCACCAGGATGAACACCTGGGGGCTAAATAATAGAGATTGGACTAGAGCTAGAGATTAACGGTGATTTGAGGCTTTATCTATAGTATTTTACTGGTAAAATTAGGCTCTCGGGGGGAGGGGGGGGGCACAGCCCCCCTGATCCGCCCCTGTATATATCATATATATATATATATATATATATATATATATATATATATAGTAATACTATATGATACTCTGGTACGGAATAAACTTCACCGAGCCAAACCTACCCCGAGCCCCTCCGGTCCGGCGCTCCGCATGCAGCTTATGATTCATCTTTCATCTATCCCCTCCATGCATGGATCACAAGAATAGCTATAGGAAGCCACCATACGCCTTCCAGAGATCATTTGAGAGGAGAAAAAGAAAGGGGCAAGAAATTAATAAAATACTGTACGTCATCACATGCAAGCAAATTCACAACTGAACATCTGGAATAAAAGAAGAAAATATAATTATTGCATCATTCCATTCATTTTAATTATAACTTCAAAACAAGATCTCAATCAAGTATACATATTTTAATGATAGATGGTGAAGTTACTTTTATAAAAACAGAAAATTAGACTGTACTTTCTTCACACGATGAATATATATAATGTTACCTCATACTATACCAAATTGACAACTATTTTAAATGGAAAATTTATGCTTAGAAACTAAAATATTACTTTTACCCCTCCCCCTTTTTTCCTTCTATCTATAAGCTAGCTAGTTACCTTCACGAAGTAAAAAGTTACTTTAAATTTCATAATATTGATGGACTAGAAAATTACTTTTCCTAAGTTGCCATGCAACGGTAGGAAACCAGCAACGATTACATTATATTAATTCGCCTACTCTACCTTTCAAAAATGAAGCTAGCTAGTACCTCTGTTGCTTAATTCAACTATGTGAGAGCTAGTTTGCAGGCAAAGGCAATCTCTGGATGGGAGATGGGAATGTGGATCATGCATCTATCATATCGTCGATACATCGGGAAGCTAGCTACAGATAGATAGCAACAATCTAACCTAGTGGGCCGGGCCGGGTAGGCATGTAAATATATGACTGCAATGCAATGCATGTACAGGCTGGACGGGACGGGACGAGACGGATAAAAAGCAAGCAAGGCAAAGAGCTGAGGAAGTAGATCGAGAGGCAAGCTAGCAGGGATCGATGCAAGGCAGAAAGCATGCATGCCACATCGAAAACAAAATAAAAAGGTGTAGTGGCGTGTGTGAATGATTATATTGATGACGATTCATCTTAATTTCATCTTCGGCCGGCCAGCCTCCATCGATCCATCGATTGAGATGCCAAGCCCTGGCAATGATTTTTCTAAATTTCCGTTTGATCTTCTTTGATTCCTCATTGATCCTGAAGTGATCCATGTCATATCTTCACAAACTGAATCCTTAAGTCATCTTATGAGCGTGGGGGGGAGGGGGCATAGGACCCCTAGGTTGATCGGCCTCGGCGCCCCTGCCGAGCGTGACGGCCACCGGCATGGGACCCCTAGGCCGATCGGCCTCGGCGCCCCCGCCGAGCCTGACGGCCACCGGCATGGGACCCCTAGGCCGATCGGCCTCCGCGCCCCCGCCGAGCATGACGGCCACCGCCAGCAGCGGGGCCTCGGCGCTTGCAACGCCAAGGACCAGCGCAGCAAGCGGCAGTAGAGCCGCCATGGTCCTCCCGCGCGCTAACCTAGCTTTACGATGGTGGGTGGGTGGACGGTGCGTAGTGGAGCCGGTGGAGGAAGTTGCCGAGTGTCTCCTTTAGGACACTGGACAATTTTATTGTTTGTACACTCGGCAAAATAAATTGATATTCATGCTGCTCATCCTCTTTCCATAATGTGTTTTACTAAATTCATTATGACGTACTTTGAAAGTACCTTATCAAATTCACTCAAAAATGCATATTTGATTTTTATACAAATATTATTCCATTATTTCATGCAATTATAACTCAAATTCAATTTATATCAATTAAAATTCTATAATTGCAGTTAATAAACAAAAATTATCAAACGGATTCAAAAAATTCCCAAAATTTCACATGAATCAATCTATGTTGTCTATTGCCTATACAAAAAGTTTTGAAGTCAAACCCCAATTCAACTATCACTTTGACTCCAAATCTTACCGGATCCTTCTCAAATCTACGATTTTTCTTCGGAGATGCTTCGGTTTGTAAGCATCGTACGTGACAAATTGTGCGAAACCTTCTCAATTTTTTACCACACCCTCCACATATGATATCATGAGATCTTGACAAATCTTGTGATTTCCAGACTTCGCTGCTTTTTTTAGAATTTAAAAACCATTCGGTGACACGTTCATGGTCGTGTTTCCTGAACAAAATGTTTGAAATTTCTTTTCATTTCCCAGGTAAGGCCCCAAAATGGACTCAGTAACATGAATATGATTTTCCCACTGAATTTATTCCATTATTTGAATCACTTGCAGTTCAAATTTTACTTAAACTAACAAATTCCTCTAAATAAAATTAATTAATTAAATATAGCAAACTGACCGAGAAATATACCAAATTTTAACAGGTAGTACCACATGTTGTATGTGGAGAGTAGAAAAAGTTTGGAGGACAGGGGAGGAAAAAAATATTAGTTTGCTGAGTGCCTATAGAAAACACTCGCCACAATTACAATGTTGCCGAGTGCCGTGGAGAAACACTCAGCAAAGAACCCTATTTATCGAGTGTCACTAACAGACACTCGGCAAAGGTCTAACGGTCGGCACGCCCTCAGACGGCCATTGCACGTGCCGCTTACGTGATAGCTTTTTGCCGAGTGGCGATTTATTGTCGAATGTCATCTTGTTGTTTGCCGAGTGTCCGATATAGAACACTCGGCAAATAGGTTTTTTACCGAGTGTATTATGTTTGCCGAGTATCTTCCTAAGGGCACTTGGTAAATCGACTATTTGCCGAGTGCCCGATGGAATACACTCGGCAAACAAAAAAAATACTCAGCATATCTACTATTTCCGGTAGTGGTTCCGACACTGTGTAGGAAGTTCCGACATAGAACCGAAAGTTCCGATGATTTATTTTTGAAAACCCGAGTTCCCTTTGTCGGCAGTGTCTCAATACATCTGATAGGTGCCGAAAGTTTCGATACAGGGTTAGAAGTTCCGACGAAACCATTGAGGACCTCTTGTTGGAGTTTTCAAGACAGTTCTGATCCCACCTTCGGAAGTTCCGATAAGAGGTCAGATGTTTCGATACCTAGAAGGTTTTTGAGCTTGTTTTTGAATAAATCTTTTGTGTTTGCTTCCATGTTGCTTCTGAGCCTTCGTAGCTTTGTTGCTAACGTTAATAAGTCCGTTGTAGTCTGACTGCGTGATCTTGATAGTAGCTAGAAGAGAGGGTTGAAGGTTACTTTGGGACTTAGATCGAGTTTCTTGGAGAGTTTTTGAATTGGCTCCCATTCACCTTCCTCTGGTCGCCCATTAATCACAAAATTCTATGCTACTATCAGACACATCTTACATATATCCTGATATCGACAACTTACATCCAAGTTATAAAAAATAGCAACTTACATCCATGGATTACAAAATTACATCTTCTCATGCCATTATGATCCGTACTTACAGGCATCCTATTATCCACAAGTTAAATTGATGGACTACAAAGTAAATTTTTTATACGTGCATGTTACATATACAGACTATAAAATTAATTTGTTATTTGATGCGCAAGTTACATCAATTCACTAAAGTTTTTTTATATTACATCCATGAACTTCAAAATTATTTTTTCTATTAGATGCCCAAATTACAACTGCGGACTATAAAGTTACCTTATTTGTAAGATCTGCATGTTATAGAGATGAGTCATGAAATTGAAATTTTTAGATGTTATTGGAACAAATTTTAAGAAGCAAATTTCCGCATACCAGATATAACTTAGTGTGTGATAACCTAGTAGAGAGAAAAATTGTTAGTTTTTCATTTTCCATTATATGAAACAACCTCTACTATAGGCATAGCCATGAATGAGTAAGACAAAGTTGGTTGGTTTGTTATGATTCTCGATAGACATGCATCAGATAATTATTGTAAGCACATGTAAGTAACCATTAATTAATGATACGCGCTAGACTGGGAGTACAGTTAGGAGTAGTCATGCGTCCATCTCTGATTGATTGTGCAGAATATTTGATCATGTTATTATCAACAGTGAGGTCCATCCATGATCCATCTATCTCTTGATATATGCCAACTCGGCAAAATCAATTCATGAGAGTGCAGATCGACAAATGATCTCTGAACCTCTCATCCAGCGTACTGCATCCTGGTCTCCTGGTGAAGACAATGATGCGGGGGACCCAGCAATCATGGGAGTGAATTTGAAGGGCGGAATTTTATTTTTTTTTAAAAAATATTTCACGCTCATGTTTTTCCCCCAAAAATGCATATTAAATAACTAAATTAGTCCAATGTGTAGTGTTTGTCTAGCTCACAACAACAATCAAATCAGCTTGATTGTTGTTGTTGCCGCCGGCGGAGTAGTTCTTGTACATATTTGTAACGCTAGTATATATAAAGCATAATAACTAGTGTATCTACAAAAATTCTGGTGTTCGATAATCTTAAAAGGTTTGAAATTTTCTTAGTTATAAGGACCATCATCTGAACGCAAATCTTGCTATGAAGCATGGGCACAAAAAAACATGCACTGGAATATACTACCTTGCTATGAAGAAGAAGAACCACTCTTGAGATTTTCTTTAGCTTTCCCCAATTGTTATATACTTTGAACTCAAATCCTACCTTGCAGCGATTGTTTCAGCACGTGTCAAGGGATCACACGTATTTCAGCAAATATGGTAGATGATATATTAGAAAAATGAGTATCTCATATGTATATCCTTCACTATCCTTGAGCAATTAAGATAAAGTTTGTTGAATTGTTGGGCCTGTTCGCTTCAGCTTATAAGCCGGCTGAAAAGCTGAAACGGCTGATTTGTTGTGAGAGGAAAATACTGTTTGGTGGCTGATAAGCCGGCTGAATAAGCTGAAGCGAACAGAGCGGTTATGCTCATGGATAAATACATGACAGAGCAATTATTGTACCATCTTGGCTGAATATCCAGTAATAAGTAGTAGTGTCATGGTCAGGTTTGTCGGTAAGATGCTTGCTTGATGTCAAATTCAGTTGATCTCGTGGATAGTTACTAGGACAATTCCCTACATGCTATTAAAAATCTCACATATATTCCTTATATTATGTACCACTAAAATACTTAGCTTCAAGTTTTCATCCCATCATTGCCCAATCCCTCCGCCGGCGGCCAGCAGCGTTGACAATGCTAGCTCCCGCCCTCTGCTGGTGTTATAGAGGAGGGATAATATCCAAAAGTGAATAGCAGCTTCTCGGAATGGAATATTAACCCCAAATATATCAAAATACATGTCTACATGGGTATTTGTTTTTTATAAAAAACAGTCAAATGATGTGGTCAGATGGCAAAAAAATTAATTAGTACTTCATGCATCCTATTTTTCGTGTGCTAACCAAACTTATTCAACTTTAACTAAATTTATAGAAAAATATATTAACATCTACAATACCAAAAAGAATGCACTAATTACACATATTCCATTGTGGACTTAATGGAAATCGATTGATGAGAGATTTTGATGAGGACATCACCTGCTCGGATACAACCACTGATGAACATCACCTGCTCGGATACAACCACGTTAGTAACTTTTAATTCACATATGAAACAATTCTTTACCATAATTGTATTTGATACATTTGATGAATTGATGTTGCACCATGATGTATGTTCGTTGTCAATTTCAGAAATACATACATGGATCAAAAAATAGTGTTAAACACACATGGAAGGTATGGATGACCAAAGAAGTAGATTGGGGGCCAAGTCCAAGTATTGCCAACGTCCTCCACCAGGCCACCACGTCACTTTTGGCCCAAGGAAAGAAAGAGATCCAATCCAACACGTTTTGGGGTTGAGTTCTTATCGGTGGTTGTATCCGAGCAGGTGATGTCCTCATCAGATTTAACTTAGAATAAAACCAAAATGTATATCTGTGATGGAGAAAGTATCTCTTATATTAAACCTCTACTATGGATGCATAGGACAGTTTGTTGGTTTGTTATGATTATTGATAGATATCGGACAAATTGTATAACGCACATGTCGGCTAATCTGTTGCATGCTCATGTTGGGCTGAATCTTCATGTGAGCATTTATTATTGAAACATCACACTCGAAGTACAGTAAAGAGTAGGGTATCTGTTGTGAGGTCCATCCATCTCTTTTATTTCTATAATAATGGAATAAACATTCACTCGGCAATAATGTTCTTATTCAATGCAGGAACAAAATAACAATTATTGAGTTCCAACACTAATCCAGAAGGCAACGACAATGGATAAATGCCGACGGCCAACGCAGCAACCTTTGCTCCATTCCCGACGTGCAAATCCACTTCGTCTCTCACAAAGCGTTTAATTATTTTCAGCCCCTGCAACGATTTGTAAGTGTGAATCATTGCACTAGAATAATTCCCATGCATTATTAGAACGCGTAGCAAGATTAATTTCAATAACATTAATACCTTGAGCGGAGGTCGCACCTCCTTTCTTCCTTTTATCTTCCAAGTACTTCTTGCAATTCCTCGACCAATGCCCCTTTGCACCACAGTGAAAGCAAGCATCGTTAGGAGATACACCAGCTTTCTTTTCTTTTTCTTTGGCCTTGGACGCCTGCCCGGAAGTCCCACTTTCGGCAGGCTTCTAGCCTTCGCTGGGCGCTTACGCTTCTTACCCATCTGGACTGTCATCACATGACAAGGAGTCTTCCTAAGACTCGCCTCTGCCGCCTTTAGCATCCCATGCAACTCAGTCAGTGATTTCTTCAAACCATTCATGTGATAGTTCAAGATGAACGGTTCAAAGCTAGCAGGCAGGGACTGCAGTATCACATCGGTGACGAGATCGTCATTGAGGGGAAAACCCAGTCTCTGCAAGCTCTCAATGTACCCAATCATCTTAATCACATGAGGACTGACTGGAGCACCTTCAGCAAGCTTACAACCAAACAGGGCCTTTGAGGTATTAAACCTGTCAACCATCACCTAGTTTTTGAACATGCAACGTAACCCCACGATCATATCGTATGGGTTAGTGCTCTCAAATTGCTTCTGCAGCTCAGAGTTCATGCAAGCAAGCATCAGACACTGCACATCCACCGGATCATCAGTATACTTCACATAAGCATGATATGCACTAGTGGTGTGCGTGACATTCTGAGGCTCTTCTGGGTAAGGTGTATCGAGAACGTACTCTTTTTTTTCTTGTCTGACAACAATTCTCACATTCCGATTCCAATCAACAAAGTTTGTTCCGTTGAGCTTTTCTTTATCTAGGATCGATTGCAGATTGAAGTTTGATGCACTCGCATTTTCTACAATAGTAAGATACGCAACGGTTAGCACTTCTTTTATTAACACTTTTAATAAAAGAATTCCTGCTATGTTTTGCGAACGTCCCCGGTGTTGCATAGCAGGACGAGATCCAACGCTCCCTGTGATACTAGTGAGTTTTGGCATCACCGCTAGCATCATAGTGAACAAGGTAGGCAACACTTGCCAATCGCATCAAATTCGACTCTCGTTTGTTAGGCGACATCATATGTCTCGGCTCCCAACACTTATGCCCCAAAGCCCAAGTCTGACTTGATAGCTCTGTCAAGTAAACCAACACTGTGCCGTGGTGTCCGACACCACCCAATTGATCAAGGTAGAAGATGACACCCTGCTTTGGCAGACCCATCACCTACTAACAAGAACTCAATGGTGCAATTGTTGGAAGGGCATAAAATCTTAATTTTTTGTGAGGGATTTATCATGCTCATCATAGGCAGTGCATAATAATAATCATCACATAATCAAATTATTTTGATAGTATGACATTTCTTTGTCCAATGAAAATCATCACATGTCGACGACCGCCAGTCCGCACGCCTACACCGACACATCGCATCTTCGGCAGGTCTAATTTCTACTTAGGGTTAAGCAACTTCATTTATACCCCTGCATAATGGGCCAGGCCCTCTTGGGCATATGCAACAATGATAAAAAAAAACACCTCCCTTATTTGTTTATAAGCAAGCTAGGATGCATGTCAGCACCCTATATAATCTTTGCAACGATACATACTGTATAGACATGCAGGGCGTGTGTACACACCATTATTCTGGATCGAGAGGCACACAGATCATGCATGGCTCGGAGGTGCATGGCGATCGACCGGGGGTCCGGCCGGTGATCGATCAGATGATAGGGAAGCTGCGGCGCACCGCGAGGCCGCACAAGCCCAAGGGCGGCGAGTCCCTGAGCACGTTCCAAAAGTGAATAGCACCTCCTCGGAATGGAATATTAACCCCAAATATATCAAAACACCTGTCTACATGGGTATTTGTTTTTTATAAAAAACAGTCAAATGATGTGGTCAGATGGCAAAAAAATTAATTAGTACTTCATGCATCCTATTTTTCGTGTGCTAACCAAACTTATTCAACTTTAACTAAATTTATAGAAAAATATATTAACATCTACAATACCAAAAAATGCACTAATTACACATATTCCATTGTGGACTTAATGGAAATCGATTGATGTTTAGAGAGATTTAACTTAGAATAAAATCAAAATGTATATCTGTGATGGAGAAAGTATCTCTTATATTAAACCTCTACTATGGATGAATAGGACAGTTTGTTGGTTTGTTATGATTATTGATAGACATCGGACAAATTGTTTAACGCACATGTCGGCTAATCTGTTGCATGCTCGTGTTGGGCTGAATCTTCATGTGAGCATTTATTATTGAAACATCACACTGGAAGTACAGTAAAGAGTAGGGTATCTGTTGTGAGGTCCATCCATCTCTTTTATTTCTATAATAATGGAATAAACATTCACTCGGCTTCTGTACTTCTTGGATGTGTCATCAGCGATACATGTAACTGATATTTCTTTCAAACACGCAACTCAAGACAAATCACAGTATAATAAAATAACACAAAATCCTTAATATATACTCCCTTCATCCACCAATATAAGCATTTCCAAGTGTTTTCATATTCTTCAAGGATAGTGCACAAATTTCATATTGAACAATCACAGTCTTTGCCTTTGTTTTAATTTGAAGAGAGGTGTTCCTTTGGATTGATAAGATGTTTAGTGCATCATTCGGTTTACACTGCCAATATATATAGCAGCAAAATGAAGCACATTTACAATATTTGAATGAATAAACTAAGTAAGTCCATAAATTTCATATGAAAATAGGGATACCATAGATGGACCATACCTATCTTCATGTTCTGCATGATGTAATGCATGTGTTTGAATGAACAAACTAAGCAAGTCCATAAATTTCATATGAAAAAAGGGATACATAGATGGACCATACCTATCTTCATGTTCTGCTTGATGTAATGCATGTAATTCATCAGTAGTTTCCTTAATGATTGAAAACAGAAGGCAAATAAGTTCCTTTGAACATAAGTTATTTCTTAGCATATATTCCAGTAACAAACTGCCATCAGCACTTTGAATCTTAATTTTAATAAGAGGCATGGTCAATGAAATAAATATTTACATGTTTCCTTGACATAATATGTAAGTATAGGACAATGCTGCTTATACAATAAGTTCCTTTGAAATAGATTTTAGTACAACCTACATGCGTTACGCCAGTTGCATGATCTTGAGACTCCGAGTTGCAAAAGATCATGATTTCAGGAGGCTAGTTTCTGACTAACAAAATCAGCCAAAAAAAGAAGTTTGAATTTAGAAACAGATTTGAGCATGTTATCAGCCAGAAAAACTGGTCCTTGATTAGGGAAAAATGGTCTTTCTGAAACACAACATGGTCTAAGAAACTTTCACACGATGAAATCCATAACCTTGAGAACAGAGGAAAAGCTCTCATGAGAAGACACACCCAAGTATGGTGTTGTTGTCGACAATGCTGACAATTAAGGGGGAAAAGATCGAGGTAGAAGATAATTTCGTGCACCTCAGGGAGCTGATCTGATTAGCCTTCTTCCTTCCCATGCATTAGTTGCATATGGTAGCTACCCTCATGACAAGACGCGATGAAAACTTATGCGTACCGAAGCATCTCCTCCAGCTGCTCCACTGGGCTCCTAGTTGCGTTCTACTCCATCCGTTCCAAATTAAATTGTAGGTCGTTTTAATTTTTTTAAATTTATAGATATTATTATATATTTAGATATAGTGTAGGTCTAGCTAGGTGTATAATAAAACGCCCTACAATTTGAAACGGGTGGAGTACTGAGCTGTCCCTGATCATCCTTGCATGGCGTGCCAGCAGCTGACAGGTCCCCCGGCCCGGTTCCTCTTAACCGTTCATGCAGCCTCCACGATCATTGAGATGAGCCCGTACACATCCACGCCATGTACAAGAAGACGACTGAGTTTCTTGAAATTAAGCCAAAGTATCTGAGAGCTCAGTGACTTTGACGGTGAACTGAATGTGACCAAGTGAGAAAACACGGTCTTCACCCCAAGGCAAGTGTTGCATCTCCATGCACTGAAAGTTCCAGTGATATGACTTGAATGTACACATTCCAGAAGTTGATTTGCATGAATGGTATCATATTCTGTACTAAGCACAAGCACAAGCACAGCAAAAAAAAATGAAAAACTGCGTGGCATATCTTCTCCACGAAACATCTCTGGTGTTCTCCGTTCTGGGAGGCTGTGGCATTTCCACAAACACGCCGAGCTCATTATATATTTCCCCAGCACTACGAACGACAGGTACCAATTGACTTGTTGCAGAATTTTCCACAAACACCTGCGACTCCAGATCCATTCCACCGATACTGCAGCCCAGCTAACTGTCAATCCAATTTTTTTAGGAAAACTACGGCGGGTGAAATGTCAGCGCAAGGAGCTTGGAAGCGTACAATGATTTTGGGAGGGGGGTGAGTTAAGAGTTCAACACTGATCACCTATTACATTAGATAAAATCACACTCCATTGCCGCAGGGCTTGTTGACAAGAAACGTCTCGCGCTCGGTGAGACCAGAGGTAGAGGTCGCCGGCAGCTTGGCGAAGAATGAAGGCAGGCGAGTAGTTCTGGTTGTCGAAGACTCTAGCATTCCTTGCCTTCCAAATGTTCCACAGAATACAGGTGACAATGGTGAAACGTAGAGGATCGGCCACCGCGGAGAGAAGAGGGTGCTCCCAAAGTTGCAACCAAGAGCAAACTCATGGCAAACAACAGCAAGGGGCAAGGGCTCACCGTGCTGATCGGATGGCAAGAACTCATGTGGCAACCCAAGGCACCTGTCACCTCAAGAAAGGTGCGCGCGCAGCAGCCCAACTAGTAGATCACACGCGCAGCAGTCTACCAGAGCACGTATGGGAGGAGCGGGGATTTAGGAGGTGTTTGATCCTGGAGCTAAAGTTTAGTCCGTGTCACATCGAATATTCGTAGGCTAATTAGGACTAAATATGAGTTAATTATAAAATTAATTACACAAATGGAGGCTAAATGGCGAGACGAATCTATTAAGCCTAATTATTCCATCATTAGAAAATGGTTACTATAGCAGCACATTGTCAAATCATGAAATAATTAGGCTTAACAGATTCATCTCGCCGTTTAGCCTCCATCCGTGCAATGGGTTCTGTAAATAGTCTATGTTTAATATTTTTATTTAGTATCTAAATATTCGATGTGATAGGGACTAAAGTTTAACCTGGGGATCCGAACACCCTCTTATTAGACTGGTTGTGGGGGCTGATCCATGAAAAGATGTTGTACACATGTATCGACAGTGGCTAGTTCCTAGGGAGAGAATCTTGCATGTAGTTGTTGATGTCATGGCACATGAAAAAAAAACTATAAATCCCAAACAAATTATCTGAATTAAATTTTAATTGCGTAGTTTTATTTTTTAAATAAGATCTTCAAAACAAGACCCCACTTGACTATATTTGAACGAATTTTATTTATTACCATTTTTTAATCAGGTTGAAAACTGTTTCTGAGATATTTATATATGGACAAATTATACGAACTCAAGGAATGAAATATTTGTACCATCAAACAATTGCACGAACTCAGGGAACAAAAATATATGCACTTGGAATAAATTATACAAACTCGTGAAACAAACTAGTTGTACACGTCAAACAATTTATATGAGCTCATGATCAAAAATTTGTATTCTGAGAACAAATTATACAGACTTATTGAGCAAAGTATATAATTCAAAGAACAATTATTTATACACATGGAACAAAATCTATGAACGTGTAGAATAAAATAGTTGTAGCCATAGAGCAAATTATACTAACTCATTATGTATACCCCTACAACAAATTATATAATAGAATAAAAATTAAAATAATACCTAGAACAAATTATACAAAGTTATGGAAAAAGACTTTTACATCTGAAATAAATACATTGTGAATACAGGAGTATAGAATAAATATTATAATATATAGAAAGGTAAATAGATCCATATAAAATTATAATATGTTAAAATAGAAAATAGTGGAAGAAAGATGAATACAATAAGATAAAAGAAAAGAAATCATAATATAGCAAATGAAATAAAAGATAGAAATAATATACGAATAGACGGGAAAAGAAAAGGCACCATAAGAAAACAAAACGAAAGAAAAGAAAATAAATTTATAGTTCACATTGAATTATTCTTAAATTTGAACAAATAGTTTCACTGTGGGAACAATCGGTTACGCATTTGTTAACATCTAGCTATATAAGATATAAAGTTGAATGATATAAATCATGAAAAAACATCCAAAGAAAGAATACTAAGTTAGGTTTGGAATAAAAAAAGAGAAAGATCAATAAATATTATATAAAAATAAATAAAAGGAAATTAAATGGAAAGAAATAGAAAAAAAATGAACGCAAAGAGAGTAATGGCCAACTCAGCTCCGCAAGTAAATAAAGGAAAAAAAAATCATAGCCTCATTCATAGCCTAATGACAACTAATGAACGGAGCTGCTCTCCTAAAGTCAAAATAACAAGGCAATGTACAGGGACAATAGTTGGGAGGCAGTATCTATGCAGACATGCATGAAGATGTGCACTAACAGAAGTGCATGCAGCCATGCGTCTGCTTTGCCAGTGATCATGCATGTCTGGTGCCTCGCACGCCTCCCCGCGCACCCTCACCAGAATCGTGGGCCATGCATGTCTGGTGTCTGCATGCAGAATCGTGGGCCATGGGCTGCGCTGACACACACCAGGAAATATTATTGGGCCGACTCGCTGCTGTGCGTGTCGTCGCCGTTATGGCCTTGTTAGTTAGGATTTAGGCTAGGCCTTTTCTCTAGTCGTTTATAAAACAGATTTGAATTGAGATTTAGTTTCCAATTCAAAACTCACAGAATAAATCTATGAAGTTTGAATTTAAGAAAATTTATTTGACTTCAAACAATCAAGTTTTTACATTGAAGCAAAATTTACATAAAAGGAAAATCAAAATTTTGTATTCACAGCCAAGAAGTGAGGAAATTCTTTCTTCAAATCTTCTTGATGCTCCTATGCAGCTTCCTCTTTGCTATGGTTTCTCTGCAGAACCTTGCATAACCTTTGTCGATATGCTACTGGCACATCAATGATCTTGATTGGAATGTCTTCGATATTAATCTGTGTCTTGAAAGTCAACTGCTTTTTGCTGAACTTTCTTCTTCCGGAACCCTCGAGCATTTTGCTAGTTGCAACGACATGCATATGTGTACTCCTACCATGCTCTCGAGTATTTCTAAATTGTAAGCTAGAGCTCTAATCTTTTTAATTTGATATTGTATACATGGTCCTACAAACCATGGACGTAGTTTCCCTCTCTTTTGAAATCTTTGAGTCCCTCTCAAGGGTAGGACGATCTTGAGGTAGATACAATCTCGCTCCAACTTTGAAAGATAGGTCTCATCTTCTTTTATTATAATAGATTTCTTCTTGCTTTGAGGTATTTTTCATGTTTTATCTGACCTTCATTTTTTTATGTGGTATCTTTGATTACTACAAGAACAAACAACACACACTCTCCTACTTCTAACCAGATGAAAGGAGGGGTACGCTTTCTGGCATACAAAACTTCAAATGGTTATTACAAGGTCAAGCTTGCTTGGCAACTATTATTGTAGGAGAACTGCTATTAGTTTGTCCCGCAAAGGTGTACTGTAGTGTAGATCTAAAAGGCCACCATCAACCCTTGTTAGTATAAATTAATTAATTCAATTTGTTTTTCTCCAAAAAAATTCAATTAGTTTATCATAATCAGCGGCATTTTGAACATTAGTTCAATTAATTTAATTAAAGAGGGTGCAATCCCTCGTCTATCGGATCCACAACTAATATTTGCAGTATGGCACCAAGTGCTTATAGACTACAATGAGACGACTCCAAGCACTTGTGGACACCCAAGTTTTGTGAAGTCAGTGGCTTTGTGTACCACCTTAATAAGCGTGTGTAAGAACAGTGTGGTGTGTTTTGTGCGCGCTCAGCTCGGTATTGTTGTATCCCAGAGAAGGCTATTGATGCATACTCTCTTTTGGATTTTCCGAACAACCTGTCCCATGCATTTTGATGGCAGCCAAATATGCAATATTATTACAGGATATCAAATACTACCACCATTCCAAAGCATTTGGCGTGGTTTAGATTAATTTAGGACCAGCCAAAGCTTATATAAAGAGTAAATGCACGTACATGAACTTGCATCGGTAGCGAGTGTCATCTAGATCTCCGAACTACCAAAATGCACATTTAAATCCCTAAACTTGCATCCAAATCTTCATAACCCATGTTAAATGGCATGCGTGGAACACTAACTGTGTGTTGACGTCCACATGTCAAATCCACCTACCTTCTCTCTTCCTCTCTCTCCATTTTTCGCAAATGATCTCTGCCGTCACGCTCACGCAAATCTCGCGCTGCCGAAGCTCACGCTGTCCGGCACGTCAAGCTCACCCCACCTTTGCGGCGCACCGACCTCGCCCTGTCAGCACAACCAGCGCTCGTCCTGACTCCATTCTCATCCTCTCCCCCATGGTCACCGGCGATCACCTCCCCCCTACCCCGCCCCCTCCTACCTCTTTTGCTCTCCATCCTCCGCTCCATGCGTCAGCATCCCAGTCAGCATGCCATGTACGCAGTTTAAGGTGGGTTATGGAGAGTTGAGTGTCACATGAACCGATTAGCAAGTTTAGGGACTCCGATGTACATTTTGGGAGATTGGAGACCTACCGCTAGTGCATTTTACTCCTTAAATAAAACAGAACGGAGGTACTTCCTCTACCCCAAATTGTAAGTCGTTTTGACTTTTCTAGATATATAGTAAAACATAATGTATTATCTAGGTGCATAGCAAAAAGCTATGAATCTAAAAAAGTTAAAACTATTTATAATTTAGAATGGAAGGAGTAGCATATATTAATTGTTTATTTATTATAGGCAAGGATGCATGTGTAGCATCCGAACCTTTACATGATGGAGTACACAAGTGAATAGCTAGGTAGTACCGTGCAATTATTCATTACATATAATAAGTATGCACGGAGGGACGCACACATGATGGAGGTGCACGGCGGCTGGGGTCGTCATCAGATGATAGGGTAAACCGGGAGCGCCGCAAGGCCGCACAAGCCCAAGGGCGGCGAGTCCCTAAGGACATAGATGAAGCCTTTTTCACCCCACTTCTCACCCCACGAGTTCTTACCGATCCAGTACTTGGTCCCGTCAGGCATGGTCCCGTACCCGACGAGGGCCAGCGCGTGGTTCTGCGCTGTCTTGCACGCCCCTTTGGTGTAGACGCCGGACTTGGAGCAACCGGCGTTGTATACGCCGCCGATGTAGTGCTGGAAGCAGGGGTCGCTGTAGTCGAAGGATGCGGCGACGGGCTGCTGCGCCACGGCCTCCATGAGCGCCGCCTCGTTGCCGGGCGGCGAAACCTTCTTGTAGCCGCTGAGCCTCACCGCGACCGGCTTGCCCGTTTGGCACTTGCCGTCCTTGCCGGTGTAGGGGTAGGCCGCCTCCGTGGTGATGCCGCCGTTCTGGATCACCCACTTGAAGGCGTTGTCCATCCAACCTCTGTTGCAGCCGTGGTTGAGAGTGACACAGTCCACCAGCTGCTGCTCCGACAGCAACGGCGGCGATCCGCCGGTGCTGATCGCCTGCGCGCTCTCCATCGTGGCCACCGACGTGAACGCCCAGCAAGACGCTGCACGGACACTTACTTAGCTTGCATATGGAGTAGACGATGACAACGAGATCGCATGCATGATTTGTTTTGGATGTTACTTACAACAGGACACCCCTTGAAACTTGGCTGCTGTGACGACGCCTTTGGCCCTCCAATCGACGCTCGGAGGCACCGCCTCCGTCAGGTTGGTACGACGAGGTGGCGGCTCTTCGACGGCGGCGGTGCCCTCGTGGACGGGGCCAGCGCGAGTTGTGATCACCGTCGTCTCCTCCGACAACGATGACGACAACGGGCCGTCGTCGTCGTTGCTGCTGTACATGGCCATGAACTCGTCGTGGGTGAGGTCTGTGAACGGGGTCTCGCCGAGGCGGTAGCTCATCCGGCTGTCCCGGTTCGCCGCCTCGATGAACTCCATGTTGCTCCGGTACACCTCGAACCGGCGCAGCTTCTCCTCCTCGGTGGCGTACGACCGGCCGTGCGCCGCCATCCACCCATGGAACCTCCCCAGCATCAGCAGCTCCTCGCCATTGTCGAGGGCAGGTGAAGCTGAAGCCAGAGAGGGAGCCAGTGCGGCTGCCACCAGTAGCGGCAGCAGAGCGAGAGCCATGGATGAGGACGACGAGCGCATGGAAGCCATGCCCGACATGGATGCTTAGCTACCTTTGGGTACAGCCCATTTATAGAGGCCCGGCGATAGATCTCACTACTGATTGACGTCCTCCTCTTGCTGTGCTGTCCTTTTCCATAGACTCCTAGAGTGAGCCTCATATCACATGCTGGCAAATAAACCGCCGAAAACACTAGATCTTTTTTTAGGCATAATTCATGGAAAGAAAATATATAAGTGCTTAATTCCCTCCAAGTTCTTATAGTTTAAACCAAATGGAAGAAAAGAGCCGGCGTCAAGTGCACTTAATTTTTTTGAGATTAACAATATTAAACATATGAGATTAGCAATTATATGATATACTACAACAAGTACACAAAAATAAGATCTTTTTTTTTTCTTTGGGATGCTCCTTCGTCTCACAACAACAAGATCAGACTTGCTGGTTTAGCTTCTTCTACTATTTTTAAATGGGAAAGCAATACCTCATTCAAGCATTTTCTTCTCCCCTTACCAGAAATGGGCACAGGAGTGATGAGGCGACACGATAATGGCAGCACTGTCGGCTGTTTGGATAGGGTAGTGCGGGGGGCTCCATGGTCCATGCATTGATGGGGTTAGTGAGGGAGTGGACGGCAGCGGTGGATACTGAGTTCCATTAGACAGAAAGAAGAAGTGCATATAGTAGAAGGAACAAGATGGGCTATCCACTATTGGATGGAGATCTAATGGTCCGAAAAAAATTGGGTATGGGGAGGGAAAAAAATTTCAGGTGTGGTATTTAGACATGTCTTTTAAAATACTTATTGTTTTACCACTCAAAGGCAACTGATCATGTTTTTCCATCCTGCACTTTTAAAATGCACTTTTAAGAGTACTCGAATTTTGTCTTACAAAGAGTATCCTTTTAGCTCATAGTGAGTCTCATCTAATTAAAGAAACACTCACACCAATAACAAAAAAATATATAGCGAAAGGTCATCTAGCCTAATGGTTAGAGCACTTGACTGGTATCAAGCAAACCTCACTGACTGCGTCCTCTTTGTTAGCTTTCTTTTTTCCCCTACAATGAGCTTTGTATCACAAGCTGGCAAATAAACAGCCGAAAACAGTAGATCTGAATTGCATGATTCATGGATGGTTTTGAACAACCTTGGTGAGTAGAGTGGTATCTTCACACCTTTAATTTCGCTACCACGCCAGTGACATATGCTTAATTCCCTCCAAGTTCTAATAGTTCACACTAAATGAAAGAAAAGTCTATATCAAACACATGGAAGAAAAGAGTCGGCATCAAGTGCGCACTTAATTTTCTGAGATTAAAAGTATTAAAGAATATGAAATTAGCAATTATATATGGTCTACAACAAGTACATAAAAATAAGATCTTTTTGCTTTGTGTACTACTTCGTGTCACAATATATTTGCTGCTTTATTTAGCTTCTTCTACTTTTTTTTTTGAGGAAAAGCTTCTTCGACTATTCTTTGAACGAGCGACAAATGAGATAGATAAGAGGGATGTGAGCCAAGTTGACAACGATTGGATGGTGAACACCCGGCCTGGTTCGCGCGATCCATCATGTCCCAAAGGTGATCCTGGGAGAGCTTGCAGGAGATCGAGGAGTTGCCGGAGGAGTGATCGAGAACGCCCTCCATTGGAGTGGAAGCGGTAGGATCGGATCGAGAAGCGAAGGGGTTAGTAATGAAAGAGCCCCTTCGATCCCGTGTGATACCATGAAATGAGGGAGAGACACGAGATAAACGAGAGAGTTGTGAGAGTCAAGTCGACAACGATTGCATTAACTCGTGATGTATAAGTACATCTACAAGGCAGGGACGTACAAGAGCTGTCCTATCTAGCTGCCCTATTCTAGCGGATCTAAGCTGCACGTACAAGCTGTTACACCGTTACATGTTAACATGGCCAACACACGCATATTCCAATAACATTTTTAAACCGGAAAGCAATACCTTATTCAAACATTTTCTTGTCCCCTCACAGCCAATTTTTGCTTCTTTCTCTTTTCGCCAATCCAAGGCAGCAAACTCCTCCTCCGCCTTTGATGAGGTTAGGGTTTGGGTTCCCACGAGCTAATCTCTATTGCTGGACCTTGGTCAAACACGAACGGACAGTATGCTTGCATCATGGCGGAGGTGGTGGGCGCAGGGTGATGAGGCAACACGGCAATGGCAGCACCACTGGTCGGGTGGTGTGTAGGAAGCTGGTAGGGGCGGGCTCCATGCATCGATGGGTTAGTGAAGGAGTGGATGGCAGCTGCGCGCGGCGGATCTGGCATCTCGAGCTGTCAAAGATTTTTTTTATAAGGGAAATTTTATTAAATTCAAGGTTTTTACACCGAGCCAATACAAATTTCTTGAACTATTTTCCTGACTTCTGCATCTCCAGGATGCACCCAGCCAAAAGAAAGAAAGAAAAAGTGCATAATCAGCAAGCTAATGGCTATCAATCCGTAAACTAGACGACCACCCATGTACCTTGGTAAAAAAACTCCTTGGCCACATGAGCCAAGTGTTGCGACGCCACTGCAGTAAGTCCTGTGAAGCTGGTTTTTTAGTATAATTCAGGAACGAAGCCAATGAATAACTGAGAAGATAACCTGCAAAGGAGAAGGATTAAGTTTTCTTTCAAAGACACAATCATTCCTGCATAGCCACAGCGACCAACAAGTAGCAGCCACTTCTAGCAGGACTAGCGGTTTCATTTCTTTGCTTATACCCCATAACCAATTTCCAAACATATGTGATATGCTATGAGGTTGCGGAAGACCTGAAACCACATGTGTGATGGACTATATTGTGCGTGCAAAATGATAATAAAAAATAAATGTTGAATCGTTTCATCATTGGCACAGAAGCAACATCTCCGGCTGCCAAAGATGAGGGAGGAGGGCATGGTGGGGGTGAGTGCCGGCTAGATCAGATGAGTTCAGACAGAAAGAAGAAGGTGCTTGGCAGAAGGAAGGAGATGAGATTCACCATTGTATGGAGATCTAGTGGTCCAAAATAAAAATCGAATTTGGGGAGAAAAAATGTTCAGTGTGCTATAGACAAGTGCTTTTAAAATATTTGTTGTTCTACCACCGGCAACTTTCTAGTCCTGCCCCTACTTAATAAATGCACACTTTAGAGAGTACTAGCTACGGATAGGATAATGGTCCATTCATTGTCTTTAATTCGTGTGATTATGACTAAGGGCCTGTTTGGTCTACATTGCTTATACATAAGTAAATAAGGCCCTGTTTGGATAGCAAGTGCTAAACTTTAGCACAATGCTAAAGTTTAGCACCCTCAAATGTAGTGCTAAAGTTTAGCACTTAAGGCTGTTTGGATAGTGTGCTAAACTTTAGCATATTAGTTTGCAAAAGACAATTATACCCCTCTGCTCTTGTAATCCACTCAAGAAATCCAAGCAAGCTCCAAATTTCCCCTCCCCGACACCACCCCCCGCACCCCATCCGCCGCCTCCACTGCCCCCGCCACCGAAGAGGCCCCCGACGCCCGGCGGAGGAGGTGGCGTGGACGGCGGAGGCGGCCGGGCCCGGCGGAGGAGGCGGGCTCGGGAGTTGGCGGAGGAGGCGGCCTCCCTCCCCGCCACCACCGCCGCCGCCTCCCTCCCCGCTCCTCCCTCGCGCCCCCTCCAGATCCGTGCGCCGGGCGGAGGAGGCGGGGCCAGGCCGACGGCGGCAGGGCCCGGACGGTGGCGGCGGGGCTTGGCAGAGGCAGCGGCTGTGCCTGACGGAGGCGGCGGCGGCGGCTGTGCTCGGCGAAGGCGACGGGGCCCAGCATTGGCGGTGGGGCCGGCGGAGGTAGTGGGGGGCAGCCGGAGGAGGCACGGCCGACAGAGGTAGCAGGGGCGCCCGGAGGAGGCAGGTGGCGGAGAGGGCGAGGCGGCGTCGGTCGGATCCCGGGCTGGCGGTTGCTCGTGAGGTGGCGGCGGCGAGCCGGGCGGAGGAGGCGGGGCCTGCAAAGGCGGCGTGGCATGCCGGTGGAGGGGGAGGGGGCGGGGGCGGACGGCGGAGGCACGGCCGGCGGAGGCAGCGGGGCAAGCGGAAGAGGCAGGTCGCAGGGAGGAGAGAGAGAGAGAGGAGAGGAGAGAGGGGGGCACCAGGGGAAAAAATGGGCTTAGGACCACTTTTAGCACCCATTAGCACCTTTTAGCACCCCTTGGGTGTGCTAAAGAAAATGGGGGTGCTAAACTTAAGCACACCCCTTTTAGCACCCTGTTTGGGAACCCAAGTGCTAAAATGTGCTAAAAAGTGGGGTGCTAAAGTTTAGCACCCCCTTTCCAAACACCCCCTAAGTTGCTTATTTATAGTTGCTTATGCATAAGTCAAAGATGTTTGGTTTGAGTTGCTAAACTGCATTGAATGAGGTTGCTTTTGACATGTTTGTCCCTAATAATTGAGAGAGAAAGGGGGAGTCACCCAGCCATAAATGAGGGGAGGGGGTAAAGAGTGCCTTTTAGCTCCATGTGCTAAAAATAAGCAGTCCCATAAGCAACCCAATAAGCAAGGGTGTTTGGTTGCATAAGCAAATAAGTTGCTTATTTTTAGTTGCTTATTCATAAGCAACTCAAACCAAACACCCTTAAAAGAACTTGTATTATGGAACTAAAATTGTTTAGCGTTTACAAACAAATTCACTAATAACCAGCTAGTCTCTTTGTGTTTCTTAGGCCAGCCTCAGTGCACAGTTACCTAGACTGAGAACTAGTTATTCCCGGTGCAAGTTTCATGAAGGTTTCATGCACATTAAATACGGTGTCACATCAGTGTAACGCCCCAGTCCGAAAATATGGCTCAATTCTACTCACACGCTGAGTAAAACATGCACTCGGACCAACCCCTCTTACGCTTTCGTCCTCGCTTCGTGTAAAAGGGTTAACCCGGGGGTTGGAATGCATTTGGCACTTGGGTTTATATATTTGTGAAACCTACCCTCAACTAGCAAAGTGGGACTATTCTTCACACACATGTCATGCCACTCACATAGGCCTCTAGTGGGCTCAATTCATCCTTAGTTGGGCTAGAATGTCACAATCAACATTTGTGATGATATGATAAGGTAATTATGGAGAGAGAGGAAAGGAGTTTCATCAGGATGAAATAATGTATTATGCACTGATTCCAAGAATATGAAACCTGTTGAAACTTGCATTGGGGGCTAGAGTTTCATTTCATCCAATTGTGTCTAATCCCATGCTTGATAATTAAATGCTATGGCGTGTCTATGAAACCATGTGAGGAAATTTAATTTGCATTGGGGGACACTATTTCGTTCATGAACTGCACTGAAACCATGCCATGAAACCACGCGACTGTGGCGCTCGTGGAAAGTGGAAACCATGGCGCTCAAGGAAACCATGCAATGAAACACCACTGGGAGTAGTCAAGTCACCAAATAGGATTGCATATAGGCAATCTGATGGTGAGAGGCCACCGGCACACTGGCATTAATTTTAGTTGTCGATGATGCGGCGATGCCCCTCTTTTTCTGTACCACAGTACGTGAGCCCCTACATAAAAGGACTGTGTATGTGGTTATTTGTTTTTATAAAGAGCAGTCAAATTTTGTGGCCAAATTACATATACGGACTATAAAATTATCTTTTCCATTAGATCCACATGTTATAGACATATCTTTACGTGGAACAAATTTTAAGAAGCAAATAAATTTGCACATACCAAATATAACCGAGTATGTGATATATGTATATAAGCTAGCTAATACAGAGAATAGTTCATTTTCTAGAAATTGGTGAAATATTTCTTTTTCTATTTGAGGGAAGTCTGCTGGGACCTCTCCATTTAGCTTTTTGGTTATATGAAACCTGCACTATCCATGAAAGAGTAAGACAAAGTTTTGTTGGTTTGTGTAGGTGAGCATCCATTATTGATATGCATGCCAGATTGGGAGTACAGAAAAGAGTGGTTGTGTGTCTAGGGTCTCATTGATTGGTCGAGCAAGATATTTGATGTGGATCAGCAGGGACGGATCGAGGTAGAAAAAAAAAATCAAAGACCTGGCTAAATTCCTCCTAGCTTGTGGATAAGAATTCCTCCCTGCGCGAGCCCCTTCTACTGTTGCTGGAAGCGTGGACGGGCTAGAGGTGGAAGATGAAGGAAAGAAGCCCAACCCTCAAAGAAGCTTGAAAGGAGGGGCTAGAGGTAGAAGTGAAGGAAAGAAGCCCCTCGTAGCAGTTTTTTTAGATCCGCTACTGCATTAGGTTATCAATAATGATGTCCATCAAGCTCTCGATATATGCCAACTCAGTAAAATGGTAATTTGTGAGAGAGTGCAAATAATTGACACTTCTAGCTAGCGTACATCCCGGAGAAGAGGCCAGCTGTCCGGAGAAGACAACGATGTGAGGGACCCACGAACCATGAAGTGAATATGGAGGCCAAACGATTTTAATTGTTTCTATAAAAGATTTCAGACCCATGTTGTTTGAAAAATAAGTATTAAAATGATTAAACCAATCCAATCTGTATTGTATCATTGCTTCCCCTGTTTTTTTTTTTGTTGTTGTAGGCTTTCATCCGTCTGTCTCTAGGCATATGCCAATTCAGCAAAATCTCTGAACAATCTGTCGCTGATACGGCATTACGTGCACTGATAAAAAAAACATGCAGAATACCTGAATTCAAGATATTAAGGTCCTGTTTGGAGAGGGGATGCTAAACTTTAGCACCCCACTTTTTAGCACCTTTTAGCACTTGGGCTCCCAAACAGGGGTGCTAAAAGGGGTGTGCTAAAGTTTAGCACCCCCATTTTCTTTAGCACATCCAAGGGGTGCTAAAAGGTGCTAATGGGTGCTAAAAGTGGTCCCAAGCTTATTTTTTCCCCTGCTGCCCCCCTCTCTCTCCTCTCCACTTTTCCCCAACCCAGTCATAAATGAGGGCAATGTAGTCATTTCTCACCCAATGTGCTAAACTTTAGCACTGTATCCAAACAACCCCAAGTGCTAAACTTTAGCACCCTCAAATGGAGTGCTAAAGTTTAACACCGTGCTAAAGTTTAGCATTGTGTATCCAGACGGGGCCTTAGTACCTGAATTCAAGATGGGGGTGCTAAACTTTAGCACACCCCTTTTAGCACCCCTGTTTGGGAGCCCAAGTGCTAAAGGATGTAAAAAAGTGGGGTGCTAAAGTTTAGCACCCCCTCTCCAAACGGGACCTAAAGTTTAGCATTGTGTATCCAAACGGGGTTTAAGAAAACATGCATCAGCTGCTATACCATTCAGCATCAGGAAAAGTAAAGTTTCATGGAGAGGAGGCGTCTTCTGCTACCCATGTTGAGTGGTCAAAGAGGACACGCCCCTTCCATCCTTGCAGAAGCCATTGGCCATCCTCACAGTACAGATCAGAAAGTCCTTGTGGCGGTGCTTCTGGACCATATCTTTTACTACTTCTACAATGCCTTAGGCCTGCCCGTTGGTTTCTCACCTGCCACCGCCTATACTTCTCAGGGCGGTCCACACGGTCCACGGGTCCAGGCTCTCGCAAGCGATGGCATTGAGTGCCCAACGTCCAAGCACAACCTGCTCCAGCAACAATCGAGATTTGCTCTCCCTTGGCATGGTTGCATCCAGGCCGGCACTCTATTTCCTCGATCTGCTCAGCTGGACAGGACTTAGGCTAGCAATTGGAGCAAGCCTGCCCATTGGAACACAAAATGCATACCATAATCCACAATATGCAGCCTGCTCTTACCCACCATGGCCTGCATGATGGTCATTGTGGAGAAACTGGAAGCCACCTTGTTGAAGCTGCAGGCTGCAAAGTAAAGGTTCTAGGCCATGAGCAACTGCCAAAGCTGGCTGCCTGAACCCATGAGCCGGCGCCGCCATGAACCTCGCCGGCTACCTCATGGTCTACCTGTGGCGGAACCGTCCAAATTAACTTGACTAAAGCACACACTTAAGTCGCCTAACACCTAATCATGTACTTTAAGCGCTCGGTCGTCTATCGGATTCCTTTCGATAAAATCACTTGATACAAGATCGAGAAAAGCAAGCTCACACGAAGGTGAGTGGTTCCAGATATTACAATAGCCCATCCAAAATTAAACAAGTGCATCGATTTATTACAACATAGAGTTCAACATTCAAACATAAATTTGTTGAGTGTTCAAACAATGGAAATAAAATGAACGGAAACTAAACGTCGATGCACAATATCCTGAAGAAGTTGATCATGACATCACTGACCCCTGACCTTCTCGTCCGAGGAGGGATCCCACTCAACTGTCCAATCCGGAGGGAGCTGAGAAGACCAAGGAACACTTGCAGCGACTGAGCGACTACGCTCAACAAGACTTAACCGACCGATGGTACTATTCCACAAACATCTAGACATGCAAGCTTTTTGGCTAGAGGGGTTTGTTTTTGCCAAAAGCGACTAGTGTAGGTCCTTACTTTCAATATTTTAGCCATAAGTTCTATGTTCAATTACCAATCTAAGTTAGCAACTATACTACAAAAGCATGGTTTTCCAAGCAATTAATAGCAAGCATCAATATTAATCTCATCCTCATGTTCCATTCTTACTCAATGTAGCATAGCGATCAAGTAGTCTTAAACTGTGAGAGGCAAACGAATCGATTCGAATTTATTAACCATGCATGGCGAACCTAATCCCACGATATATGCTACTACTGCGCCAGGTTCACATATATCATGCCGTCCCCATCAATTCGCGGCGTTTTCTAGAGCCTACTTCCCTTGGCATACAATGCCCCAACGGTCCCGGACTCCGCCGTACCGAGGCTGCACTTGTACCCACATGATGCAACATGGGAACCCAGTTCCAAAGATAGCGGGGTAAAGGTCCACGCTGGTTCAATCACGTACTAGGCTTCCCTATCCCATACTAGGTATAAGATTAGTACTTTCAAACACTTGATCACGAATACTATCACATCTCAACCTTAGTCCATTTTCATTTACATAGACGGGGCAATCCACCGACCACCAAAACAATGCAAATAGCCCTGCCCCGCCCATCGTCCTTATAGTTGTTGCAAAAAGAAAGCAATCAACCCCTATAACTCGCGAGTGATAGGAAATCACTCAACTTTTACCAGGTCCTATTAAGCATTGCAACTACTCGACTTCAAATACTAGTGTTCATATCAAAAGGGTACCTATCTCATGCATCTATGGTTTCAAACAATTCCTGTAATGTAAATGCACAAACAAGGCAAGCAATTGTATTGCAAGTAATTAAACCATAGGAATTTATGCTCCGAGGCTTGCCTTCAAACTCAGAAGGGGTTAGTGGGGCTTCTGCTTGCTCTTGCTCGGGCTCAACTCCCACTTGATGCAGATCAGCTACAGCTTCTCCTTCTGGCGTCGGGTGCAGCTCGTAAGTGTCGTCGGCGACGTTCAACTCTACATGAGATGCAATGCAATGATATGATAATCTTGATTCGATGATCTGAATAGCATTTTCAGAACTTATTGTAAAAGAAACTTGTTTGCAAGGCACATTTATCGATTTCGCGAAAGAACAACACTTTCACAATTTAATCATGCGGCTTTCCTTGATGGTGATTGTGTACACATATATGTGGAGCACCTTGGTTAAACTTCAGATTAGAAAGTTTATTAAGTTTCTGAATGTCTTTTTGTACCTCTTCCAATATATTCTTTTCATTGTTATTCTTACTTAACAATTTCTTTATTGCGTATAAAGTATAATCTGGTTCATATTCCCAAATTTATTTCATGAACCACACAGCAACAAAAGATGATGAAACTTTACTAGTAACCTAACCTAGTTATTAATAAGCTGTTGTAAAAGTTTTGGGTCCATTAAAGGTGCACAAAGATAGTTAAAATTACTTTATTAGCCTAAGGTAGAAAGTATGTAACCATTTTTAAGGGTTCCAGAGGTGATGTTCATGTTTTGGTGAATTTTTCAAAAATTTTAGAGAAGGACATCTATTTTCCATATTTTAATCCTATTTATCTTTCTCTAAAAGGAAAGTGGGTTTTCTTTCTGTTTCTGACTAGGTTCCATATTTTTCCTACAAAATACACTTCATCACTAACCTACTCGAGCTACTTTTACATTTTTATCTTCTCTAGATTGAAACTTACGAAAAAAGGAAAATTTACCTACCGATTTCAATTAATATACTAAAACAGTGACTTAACTATATGAGCTAGGCTCTAATTCATTTTTAGAAGCTTCTATACTCAGAAACACACACTTCAAAGCTGGATTTATCTTTTTAGCATTTTTCCTTGATTTATAATAAATTAAATAGCCTACACATGAAATAAATCATAACTGCAACATTTCTACAGTGACAGGTGCGAAATTTATTTTTATCAGAAAGTAGACAGCACAATGAGTACCACAAAATTAATTTGACATTTTTCTAAATTTTCTACGAGCTTTGGTGAATTTTCCAAGTTAAACGAATTTTCATCCCTACTGCCGATTTAAAACAAATAAACGAAACAAACTTACAACATAACCCTTACTTCTACGGTTTAATTGCGCAAGGGTCCCTAGATTTTGCGCCTACACCCCTGGACTAATTCCACCTTCAAACATAAAATCAGCCATTTAACCCATAACTCCCTGACTCTCTTTTCTTTTCACAACCGTGCCCTCGCCCTTCTTCTTCCTCGAAACAGATCGCACGGGACAGCAGGTTGCGCGCAGCACAGGCGCACGGCCGGCCAGGGATAGGGGGAAATGGCGCAGCAGCACTAGGGGTGGGTGGCGGCACCATTCCCCAAGGTCAAGGGACTCCCTGAGCGGCGCAGATGGGGAAGAAGGGGGCAGCGCATAGGAGCTCCGCGGGCGGCGAGGAACGCCGTCGACATGAGTAGGAACGAGCGTGGAAAGTTGAGCCAAGAGGAAAACGAGTGTGAGCATGACGATCAGTGTCTTACCGCGGTTCCGTTTGGGTGGTTGGTTGATGATGAGGATGGATGGAAGAGGGGCGTCCACGATGGGGTAAAGATCCGCGATGGCAAGTCTATGCGCCGGCGAGCTAGCTGCCGGAACTTGCTTGGCGGTGGCTTGGAGGGCTTTGGTGAGGCACGGGTGGCACTTAGGATACCTCAGCGGGCAATTGCGAGGTGCGGATAGGGGGTTTCCACGGCGGGGTGTGCGGCGGCGTGCTGAGCGGGAGCAAAGCAAGGTGATGGCGAGCGCAATGAGGTTGGGCGAGGAGCTCGGCAGGGCGTCAGTGCCTTTTATAGGCCGGGCAGGTTGCAGAGGAGCCGGGCAGAGCCAACGGACGAGCGAGACGTGGCTAGGCAGCGCTGGGCGAAGCTGCGGTGTAGAGCCATTGGTGCGGACAGGCGCGGCAAGCGAAGCTGGCTGCCACTGGCCGGGAGCAGGTGTGCGCGGGTGAGGCGGGGTTGTCGGAGCGCTGGTTGGCGGAGCGGCGCACGTGTGCTGTCGCTGTCGTGACGATGATTGGCGGGGAGGAGCGGGCCAGTGACTGCGGGGGCGCCATTGGCAGCGGGTGCGGAGCTCGCGCACGGATTGGCGGAGGGTGCGGCTTGGGCAAGGGAGGGATAAGCTCGTCGCGGGATTGGGCAGCTGGGCGCGTGAGTCGTCAGGTCGCAGCAGCTGTTTGGGCGATGGCGAGGTGCCGGTGACGTTGCGCCACGGGGCGACATTGCACAGGCGGCTCGGCGTGGGCGCGCTCTAGCGTGAGTAAATCGCAGGACAGGTTGAAGAGCCGGTCTTCGGGCACAATTTGCTCACAAAGCTTGAACTGCACACTCTTTTCCCCCTTACAAAACTTGTAGGCCTCAAGTCCAAGTTCAATACTTGTAAAAGGTTTGAGTTTAAAATCGAAGTGGATTTGAAGATACAGGGGTTCAAACTTCGGCAGAACGCCGGCTTCGTGGACTAAGACGTTTTTCAGGTTTGCTGATTTTCAGCGTTTTGGTCAACTTTAACTCAGATTTTGAATGGCTTCCATTTTGAATTGGGCCAATGTGTAATGGAAGAAATTGTTCCTTGGTCTCAGGATTCCAACTTCTACTAAGGGTCTGACTTGAGTTTAGGTAAAGATTTGTGAGATAAAAGGTTGCAAAGTTAAAGAAAACTATAAATTTCCAGACGAGTTTTTGGAGGACTTCAATGTAGTCCTGTTGTGATTTTAGTTTTTGACCTTCTTCCACTCAAATTCAAACAAAACTCTAATTACAAAATTTGTTGGCAAAGATGAGTTCTACTTAGTTGGATAAATCTTCAAGTTCTTATATAAAAATTTTAATTATCGCCTAATTACTTGTTAAGCTCTTTAGGGGCAAAGGGGTCTTTTCACTTGGGTAATTGCTGTTCATTGCTTCACTTAGACTCTAATGGCTTCACTTATGATTAATTAAGATTTAATTAACCTAGGTTGTTACACTACCTCTCCCTCGCCGGCCGCGGCTCATGTGCGCCTACATCGGCGCCAGCACCGGAGCCGTGATCACCTCCATCAAGAACTTTCCGGATGGCAGCCGCGGCGCTTTGCTCGGCTTGCTCAAGGGATGCGTCGGCCTCAGCAGCGCCATCCTCGCGCAGCTCTACCTCGCCATCTACGGTCGCGGCGACGCTAAGTCGCTCGTCCTGCTCATCGCATGGCTCCCCGCCACCGTGTCTGTCAATTTCCTCAGCACCGTCCGCGTGATGCCGCCGCACCACCCCTATCTACAGATATTTGGAATTCCAACGCACTGCGGCATTCATGGCAAACTGAGGCGCGCCGGCAATGTCTTGTTAGGATTGATCTCATCCGACTCAATCCAACGATTCAAACCTTTGACCATGTCCTGATCGGGGACGCTCAACTGACCACTGGTCGGCAGGCCCTGTAAAAGGAGAAAGTGGGGTCGGGGCACGAGACACGAGTTTCACCGCCGCTACTAACCCACCGAAGAACCCCTAGAAGACTCCTCCGATTATGGGCGCACTGCGGGAAGCACCACCAGCCGTGCCACCGCCCTGTGGACTCTACTGGCCCGTACTATGTCACCGCTCCCACGGTAACTTCTTCCTACTCTACCTCCCCTGCCAAGCCTAAAGGTATGGTCCTTCACTTCTCTCTCTGAATTCTCCAAGTTTATACCATGTCACATCGAAATCATCCGAAGATCTACACCTAGATGATCCTAACGAGTCTATCACGTCTGTCCTGTACGCCGTCGGAGAGCGGCACTAGCTCTCGTGCCCGCGGCATTTCGACAAACACTTTCCGCGCTCTCTGTCCTGTACGCCAGAGCTAGCGCGGCTCACCTGAAGGATGCACCCTACAAAATTCTGCTCCGGGATCACGCCGCGGCACCGGCAACAGCGCCGCCGACCGCTCCTGCTCCGCCATTCCGGCCAGCGCCCAGCACCTGCGCGTGGCCAGCCGTGTGATACCTTGCACGCGTCGCCCCTGTCTCGTGCGTCTCCCGACCGCGCGCGTGCAGTAGGAGCCCCAGATAAAGGAGCGGGGCCGGCGAGCGGCGGAGCTCCGGCGAGCAAAGCGAGCGGCGTGACTGGCGTCCATGGACCTGGACTGGTCAGGGTCAACAAGTCTGACGAGGAAGAGGCAGAGACTCGCTTGCGATTCAGTCGATATGGGCCGCACAATTCTCAACGGACGGCTGGAAGGCCCCCAGGGGTTGGACGGTATTTGAAACACCGTCCAGCCCCGGACGGTATCTCAAACACCGTCCGGCCCCTGCAGCCGCCAGACCGCCGCACGCCGTGGCTCGCCCCAGCGCCGGCGAGTCCCGGCGGCGCCCGCCTCCTATGTCCTTCCTCCTTGAGACCCTGCCGCCCCGCCCGCACCCATGCACTGGCGTCGCGCGCTCATGTGGGACGGCGAGCGATCAACATGGTCGATCCGAACTTGCACTGAGTTGAAGCTGGCTGTGCGCGACGATCGCGGCAGCCTGTCCTCGCTCCCGGACGATGCGCCGCGCGAGATCCCCATCCGTGTGCGAGGAATGGCGCGACCTCACCTCGGAGGCCAGCTTCCTCCGCGCCCACGCCGGCCTCCTGCACATCAACCGCGATGGACGAAATCCTGCTGTGCACGGGCGGGACAGATCGATCGTCATGCAGGAGCAGACGATGGCCGGGCATGCGAGCTGTGGCTCCTCGCTGGCGTGGGCGCGTGCCGCCGAGCACGACGACGGGCGCTCCGGCCTCCGGGTGCTCGAGGACTACCGAGCTCGGCGCTGGCTGCTGAGGCTGGCGATCCATGCGCGCGGTGGACTCTCCGCTCTCAACTCACCGGTAACCTGGTTGCCTCGACAATGTGATGGGTCGTCATGGTGCAGCGCGTGGATCTTCTTCGGAACGGCGCCTCGGACATTTCCTTCCCAGATGAGATGACTGTCCCAACAATGCCGGTGCAGGTGTGCAGCTACGTGATGTTGGCCGGCGCAGGTGTGCATTGTGCAGTACATAAGATACGCGGCCACAAGAAGGTGAACGTCCACTATCCATATATAGAGAAAAAAAAATTCTCACTTGGTTCGACTTCGCCTTGCAATGAATTACAAACAACATGATACAAATTAGTGTTGTTTCTAGTATAACTTTTATCTTACTTTTTTTGCACTACGAAGCATAGTGGTGTGCATAGAAAAAAAATAATAATACACGTCTATAGAATAAAAAAAGATCTATAATTTGAAACAGAGGGAATATTTTACAAACAAGGTAGGGTCAAAATCAAAATCGATGTTTACTGACATGTCTTAGCTACAGAAACCAAATGTTTTGACAACTGTCTAGGAGGCGTTCAGTCAGACTACAAGTGGGAACATACCAAAAATAAATCTGCTCAAGCTGCTTTCATTTGGGGATGCATGAACCAAAATCATCAAACTACTATGACTTCTAGATCTTGTTCAAAAAATCCACAACTATTTTGACATATGTAAGAAAAAAAAGCTACAATCTTGTGACCATGTGACAATGGGAGTTACCGAATTTTGTGCTAGCTATATTGCTTGGTACGTACCGCACAATGCAAGAACCGGAGCAGTAAAAATAATGATAATATAGTCTTCTAATAAAGAAGTTTTACGGTATGAAGCCAAATTGCAATCTTTTGAGTGTAACAAAACCAAATTACCCTAACTAAATATGGTCCAAACTAAGAGTATAAAGAATGACTGAAGTAAAGCTGAAGCACACACTAGTTCTGATGAAGTACCCATCCATGCATTGCATCCATGCATCCATGCCTGGCTAGTTCAATGACTTGAACTCGGGAAGGTCGGTCGTCTCGAATGCCTTCACAAGGTTGCCCATGAACTGTTGCGTCGCCTTGGTGTGGTCTTTGACCTTGGCCTGGTAGTAGCTCAGCAGGTCAAGGACGATGGTTCGCTCGGCGCTGGAGCAGAAGATCTCCCTCCTCTCCAGCTCGGCGGCGTCGTGCAGCTGGTCCAGCCGGGAGTTGGCCTGGTCCAGCAGGTGCTCGAACAGGCCGCGCTTGGCCGCGTCGCGCACTGGGTCCAGGTAGTACCCGTACGCGTACGCCCACTTGAGCACCCGCCGGCCATGGGCGATCTGCTCGTACGCCTCGTTGAGGAAGGCGAAGTTCGTCTCGTTAAGCTCCACAATGGCGGCGATCCTCCTGATCTCCGAGCTCTCAAGCTCGTCCATGTCCTGGCGCACTTTCTCCAGCGACGTGTAGTTGGCCACCCACCGCTCGTAATGGTACAGGTACCTGTCCAGCGACATCTGGGCATGCCTCCTCCGCTGCTCCTGCTCCTCCCGGCTGCTGCCACCACCATCGCCGTCGCCGTCGGGAGCTCCTCCCTGCCCGAATCCCCGGCAGCGCCGGTGGTTTTTCCACGGGTCCAGGCAGACCCAGCAGAACTCGTAGCCGCAAGGAGGGAGGCAGGTCATGTGCATACACCCCTGATTCTTCTCGATCGGCCGCCGGCATTGGGGGCAGAGCTTTGTGTTGAGAAGCACCCAGTTGGCGGTCTCCGAGTATGAGCTGTTCTTCTCCAGCCACGCGCGCACCGTGTCGCACGACACCGGCCGGTGCGCCTCCTCGCCGCAGCGCCAGCAGAAGCCGTGCCGGCACGCGCAGAACACGTCCGCCGCCGCGTCGGCGTTGCCGTCGCCGTCGGCGCCGCCCACGTACTCGACGGCGAGGGTGCACCCGGGCGCCGGGCACCACTTGATCCGCCCGGAGCCCTCCTCCACGAACGACCGGAGCGCGAACCGCGCGTACCGGTCCCTGTCCTCGGCGCCGGCCGCCGCGTCGACGAGCTCCATGACGACAGCGGCGGAGCAGGAGGTGTCCGGGCACCGCAGCGACAAGCACCTCGCGCCCTCGTCCAGCGCTGCGCCGATGTACCCGCGCCAGCACTCGCCGCAGTAGAAGTGGGCGCACCCCGCCGATCGCATCTGGCCGGCGGGGTACTCGGCGAAGCAGATGGCGCAGGAGGCCTCCGCCGCGCTGAGCGCCATCGGCACGGGGACGCCGTCCGCTGGCAGGCCGACGGCGTCGCGGATGCGGCGGTCGTCGGAGAACCACCGCTCCTCGACTCTCCCTTCGTTCCACTTGAAGTGGCGCAGCACGGTGGCAGCGAAGCCCAGCGGGAACGACAGGAGCTCGGCGACCTTAGCCATCATCTTTTCTTGCCCGCGACGCACTTCATCCTCTGTGAGAACGATGTGATCCTTCATTTTCTTGTCGCAGTTGTCGACGTACCCATCGATTTCATCACCGTCGCAATCATCGTCGAAGTAGTACTCCTCGCCGGAGCTGCCGCCCTCGCCGGAGCTGCCGCCATCGTTGCAATCCATGGTGCCGTCGCTGCTCATCTCGTCGGCTGCAACTCTGTTGGAACCGTCGCCATTAGACGTCACGTCACGGGGTGCTTGCCGATGGCGGCAACCCTAATAGAGGCCGGTATGTTCGCCCTATGGCAACCCTGATAGAAGCCGATATATATCTTTATAGTATAGATTAGCAATAATTGTGAATAATGGGCTCACGTACGCAGGAGCCTGTACATGGCCCATGGAAGCGGTGCCCGTCTTTTTTGGTTTTCAATTTTTTTTTAAGATTCTAGGTCCTAGTAGAAAATTTCAAAATACGAACATCCCATCACGCTGGCGCCAAACTTACACGTCTCGACACCAAAATAGTTTGGCATCAAAGTCGTTGCGCTACTGACGTGAGTGTTGACATAAAAGGGGGCTTGACACCAGCATGAATGGCACTAAGCTTGATGCCGAGCTGTTACGATATGACTCTCGACGTTTGAAATGAGTATAATTGTTCCGAAAAAAAAAGCAACAACCACACTGTACGTCGACAAGGCCTGGGTTTGAACCTAATGCTCACTCCTTTTTTCTACATTATTGTTCCGTGGGATTTTTTTTCAACGCTTAGAAAATGTAGAAAGAAGGGAGCAACGAGCGGTGGCAACAAGCACTATAGATCGATTGTACGTGTTTCCTTTGGAACTGGGAGCGGAAGACGAAGCGATCCCATGCGGATTCGATTTCTACTGCTACAGTTACGTTTCATTGGAAATTACGACGGCGCTTCGTCTTTGTTTGAGATTCCTAGGGACGTGAGACGGATCGGAAGCATGCCCTTTACTCCTGCAGTTACGTTCGTCGGAAATCACCACGCGCCGCTTCGGCTTCGCCATTAAAACGTAGGACGTGAGTCTTCTACTACCTCCGATCCGTCTTCAATGTCAGCGGGCTATTCTTTTTTCAATGAGCTTACAAAAATGTAGAAAAAAAAGAGTGAGCACTGGGATTAATTCCTTACTTACTACTTTGTTCTAAATCTACGCTTAGCCTAACAGCTTGGCGCCAAGGAAGCGCCAAGCTTGGTACCATCATGATGGTGTCAAGTCCCCTTCCATATCAGTACCCACGTCAACAACAGTGCAACGATCTAGACGTCAACCACCCTAGCACCGAGATGTGTAAGCTTAGTTTCAGTGTGGATGGCACTAAGCTAAGAATCTATATTTTGAAATGTTTCCGTCAGGGATCATTTGTGTGAATCTTTAAAAAAAATAGTAAAAAACAAAAAAAGACGAAGGGTAGCGTCGCTGGTAGTGGCAGCACTGGCAAATAAAGCTGGGACGGATGACGGAGGAGGTAGGAAACACAAACAAGGAGGAAGGAACCCACAGAGTGGGAGAGGAGGTGGAGGAAGAGTGAGAAGAGGCAGGTGCAAGGGGTGGTGGCGGCAGGTGGAATGAAGGAAGGTTAGGGTTTGGAGTTTATAGATATTGGTATGAGTTGATATGAGTCGTTAGATGGAGATCCAATAAATCAAATAGGTATATTTTTTCTATCTCAATAAATGAAATTTATAATATAATTTATCTAATTCTAAATAAAAATTTGACAGAGGATACAAAATATGTCGACATGATGATTTTATTTGAAGAGAATGTCATTATCTGAACAAAATAATACCTTCTTTTCATACCTTCTTTTCTATTCTTTCATACCTACTCTTCCATTGCTTTAAATATCTAGATTTTATAGTTTCTACTATGTTAGAATTAGAATGATTAAAAGACCACCACATTTGCCCTCCTCCCCGTGCTAATTCACGGGATGCGTGGCAAGCAGCACTTGCACGCTTGCCCCGCCTGACAATTTTGCAAAAATCTCCTTCAATTTTTTGAAAATCACCACGCTACACCCGCAAACAAAACCCTAGCCTCCTCTCTCTTCCCCGCACTGCAGCTGAGTGCCCCCCACCCTCTCTCCTACACGCAGCCGCCCTCTCTCCCCCTGCTCTTCCTTCGCCACCGCCTCTCCCCTCCCCTTCTCCCTCTCTGCCTGCCTCCACTGCTCCTCCCCGTTGCCGCCCCTCCCTGCTCTCCGCCACCGCCCCGCCCTCTCCCGCGGGATCCAGATTGGCGCAGGGGCGCGGCTCAAAGTGGGAGCAACGTCGGCGCTTTGTGCTAGCGTGCTTCCCGCCACTGCCCCTCCCTGCTCTCCGCCACCACCCCACCCGCTCGTGAAGGTCTAAACCAGCATGGGGGCATAGCTCGGAGTGGGAGCAATGGCACACGACCTGATGGGGGCGGCCTAGGCTCAAGGTGAGAAAGGTTGGGGATTTCGGGTCCTAGGTTTTGGTTGGGGTGGATTTGGACTCAAGTTCATGGGGGTTTTGATGCTTTGGTGCAGAACAAGGAGCAGGTGAGCCGGCTGTTGCGGTCATTGTTCGAAGAGCAGAATTGGAGCAGGAGCGCCCACGGTGCCATGAGCAAAGCTGCTCTCGCAATGCTCAAAGTTACCATCTCTTCTGGTACGCATGAACCCCCATATTCTCTTTTCTTCCTCTCACGTAGTTAGATGATCATGTATCATATATGTCAGCATATATGCTCTTGATTAGTTTAGTAGAAAGCATAATTAGTGGATCCTAAGCTAGCAGGAGGCCCCAGTGATAACATTTGTTAGTGAAAGCAGGGATGCAAGTTAGCTCTTTCTTTTTAAGGGAGTGGCTCCTTATATAGACTTGTTCATGGTCTCATGTGGACAAGTCGTGTGCTCTTTGGAGCTTGAGCAAGGGCACTCACACTTATTACATATAAGGGTGAGCTCTCTCTTGATTGGTGTATGTGCCTTTCCCTTATCTGCTCATCCTTGGAAGGTACTACTCACTCTTCAGTTAATTCTTACTTGTTCAATTGGTTCAGTTTATACATGTTAGATTCATTTTGTGTGTCAATTACAAGTTCGGTTAATTGTGTTGAAAATGTCTTTTGCATGTAGAGATGTGTCATTTCACCTAGATAGCACCACTATTTCCATGACAAACACGTAGTAGTATGTTCTTTTGTAGCATGGTACAAAATTCTCATACGCCAGTTAACTACAGGTTCTTTTAGGAGACACAGAACTAAAACATGTAGTAGTATGTTCTTTTAGGACAAGGTACAGTTAATTGTTTGCTTCTATTACATTACTTGGCATATGTAAATATGGAGATAGTGCCATAATGATGCCATGGGGTAGTACATGCAAAATTCATAAATTCGTTGGATGATTCTCAAGGTTATATGGTATTCCCGTCATTCTTGATTACTGAAACAGAGGAGTATATTTGCTCAAGGAACATTAGCCATCACTATTAATTTAGTTAACCGTATATAGCGAGCAAACCTTCTGTTTCAAATATTATGTAGCCACAGTATTACTAAAATAGTTGTAGTTGGCCTTTCCTCTGTTTAATGTCATTTGCCAACATTAACACTGAATGATTTGTAGTAAATGAATCTGTGTATCATCTCGCAAGCGGACATGGATGTACATGCGAAGACTTACCAGCTGCATGATCCGACGTGGGAGAGAGAGAGAAAGGAGGAGAGAGATGAAAGCGGGCGCTTGCCAAGTGCCGGCAGGGAAGCGGGCGCTTGCCAAGTGCCGGCAGGGAAGCGGGCGCATGCGCGCTTGTGGGGCTGCCACCACCGCTCCCTCGCCTTCCATTCGCTTCGCGTTGCTGCTGGAGCACAGAGAGTGTCAAAACATGTACTAGTCGCAAGCTATGCAATCATCTCCAGTGTGCACATCAGATGACTTATCAGTTATCGCACCTTGATAACCATTTCAAGCGTGACGTTTACTTTTCAGAAATAGGCAAATGTTCCCAGCAAGGCAGCAGTAAGATGATTCTTGTGTATGTGGGTTAGACGTATCGCCACAAAAAAAAAAATTGTTGATGTGTCTAACACACATACATAATTTCTAGGCAATTTGTTCCAAAATCTAACACACGTAGTTAGGTTGACAACTGAAACCATGCATGTATAGGTGTTAGACACATCGCGACATCCTTTACAGTGGTGTAGGAGTGCACCGGCCGTCAAATCCTCCATGAGCTTCATTGAGAAGTTCACCCCGGTTGTTGAAACTGGTCTCCAGCTCTCCCACGATGGCATCATAAGCTCCTTTGTGGCATGACATCCTCCGGATTGCCTAAGGTAGGCACATCATCAACGACATCCTTTACAATAGGTTGAATGGAGTTGGCCAGTGGAGGCTCTGCATGGAGGGCGGCAACTACAACGGTAGGTGGGTTGGACATGTTCGTCAATGGCGAGTAAGGAAAAAGTGTAGTGGTGAGTGAAACCCGAGGAGAGAAGGCAGATATAAAAAGGTTGTATGAATCATTTCTAATGTGACACTTGATGAGATTTCACACCAAAGCAACCGTTTTCACCATTATGGATAATGACGTGTAATTTTAAATTTATATTTTTTATTATGAGAAATATTTAATAGCACAAGAACGGTATACCTTTTATATATGTAGATCACACTTGTCAATCTATAGTCACTGAAAATGATCTACACACTTGGCAAAAAAAAAGAGAGTATGTGTGTAACACACAAGGGTATTCAGTATTCTGGATCACACTCTCACTCCTGCAGGAACAGTATGGGTGTGTTTGGATGAAGGGACGGTGAGGATGGAACAAGGTCATCCTTGTTTTTGGGATGGCATGATCCCACCTGATGTTTGATTGGAGGGACGGGGATGTCCCTAGTTTTGTGTTTGGTTGGAGGGACGGCCGAGGGACGAGATGGATGGCGTTTGCGTGCCGTTAACTATGGGTCCCAATTGTCATTGACCTAAAAACTGTGGGCTCCATATGTCATCCACTATCTTCTTCTTCCTCCCATCTTCTTCCTCCCGACCCCCACCTCCAGGCACCGCCTTCCTCCAACCCGCCGGTGCCGGCCCCTCCCTCCTTCGCCGGTGCCAACCCCGAGCCGTCCACCTCCAACTCCGGTGCGCGGAGCTCCCATGGCCGCTCACCCCGCCGGTCTCCTCCTCCCTCCGCAAGCGCCGCCCATTTCCTCCCCCCGACGACACCACCCCCGAGCCGACCTTCTCCACCGCCGACGCCATGGCCGTGGCCTGCTCCGCCTCCGCCCCCGCCGTGGCCCTGGCCTGCTCCGCCGCTGCCACTGCCATGGCCCGCTTCGCTGCCGCCCGGCCACGGGCCATCTTGTAAAGGAAAATCAAGTCTTATCTCATGTTGCTCCTCTGAAAATGCGTATAGAAATGGCTCGCGCCGCCGCCCAAGGCCCCAGCTCGCACGAGACGTCGCGCCCTAACTCGCGAGAGATGGCACGCTAATGCCGTGCGGGTGGGATGGATCGGTCCGAGCTTTTTGATGCCATCCCCATCCCCATGTCTCTCCAACCAAACACCTGTAAAATTGGAACCATCCCATCCCATTCCGTCCCGTCCCTCCATCCAAACACACCCTATGTTCATCATGACTAATTAACATTATATCATTCATCAGCCTGCATGATATGATACCCTAGGCAGATAATAGATTATTTTTATCTTGGGGTCATAGAAGAGTTGTGTCCTGGCCACTAAATACTAAAACAACATTCCATTCCTGTCCTCGGCAACAGGGCAACTGGGCAAGGCAACCCGGGTCTCGCAAACAAGTGACATACAGTAGGCCATTGATTTGAATGGAACAAACAACCGCACCATTCCCCAACCACACGGGAATTCCAACATTTGGAGCAACTAAATACGAAAGACTATGACCTAAAATTAATCACAAGGAAACTGTGTATTTCATGGCTTCTCTAAATCCGAAGCCGGAATAAACAAATTAAATCCCCTTGCTCATTCTTGTGGACATACCATATCCAAATGGAGAATTCTAAAATAAGCTACTCTAAACAAGAGAATTTAATTTCTTAAGTTGTTGTAAGAAACAGAGGGAGTTGGTGGGTCCCCCCAAGCCTGCACCTGGCCAGACTCGATCTGGAGACAGGTGAGGAAGATGACGCGCACCTGGACCAAGCGTCCTTGGAAACGCTTCTTGGTACTCATCCCACTTGCTTCTTCGAGTGCTCGGCCCAGGCAACGGCCGTGGATGAGGCCGAGATGGGCGGGGGGCATGACGCGGTGGGCTGCTGGTGTTGGCGGCGGGCGAGGCATAGGCAAGGCGGCGTTGGCGGCGGCGTCGACGAGCAAGGCGACACCCTCAACGCTAAGGTTTGGTTAACCAAACTATTCGATGGGCTAGCCATTGAAAACCAACCAAAACGAGCCCAAAACAGAAACCAGACCATTTTAGCCCGAACCATATGCAGGGCTTAGATCATGTGGTGAGGACCATCAGTGGGGCCGTTGGAGAGGAAGCCCACATCTGGATTTCCCAGGGTTGTCGTCGTTGGGCCGCTGGGCGGTGGTGATCACGAGAAATGAATGGCGCGGTGTGATTTATCGCGGCCCTGGACCGGCCCGTGTTCGCATGCGTCAGTTTGCGTTGGCCCATATGTACACAAGGCCCAAACAAAGGCCCAGATCACTATCCGCTCTACCCATCCCACTCCGGCCCAGCCTCGACTCCACGACTCGACCCAGCCGGCCGCCACCGCCACGTCCACCCACCGGCACGGCCGCCGCCGTCTCCCCACCCCTAGCAGGTCGTGCGTCCGGTGACGGATGGGCGGGAGGAAGATGACGACGTGGAAGGCCGACGCCGACACCCCCTGGCCTCGGACGCCGAGAAAGGCGCCGGCCGCGGAGGAGCCTTTCTTCGTGAGTCCTTTCAGGGAGCGCGTGCTGGTGAGTGAGGCTTGTCCCATTTCCCTGCATTTTCCATGATCCGTACTTGATTTTAGTGCTATTTTTTTTTTGCTACTGCCCAGGGCAAAGATCGATTGATTTGCTACTGCTTGTTCAAGTCCGGCTATTACTCTGCTGTTGTCTGCCACTCCTAAATTCCTCAAAACTGCGAATGGTGCTCCCGTTAAATTCACCATCCGGACTGTTCAAACCCAGCAACTTCGGCCAATTTGTTCGGTTTCACATGTTCCTCACCTTGGAAATTCCCTTCATCTGACAACCATGAACTTAATGATACATTTGGGATCCATCAACCATCGTATAGTACCTTTTGTGTATTCACAAGGAACAACCTCACCTTGTTGATTAAAACAACCGGGTTGCCTAACTTCTGTTCAGCTTTGTGCTGATAGATCAGCACTGTGCTATAGCACTTGTGTGTTGCTAAATCATTTTGTTGTGCCCGGTAGTATTTAATAGATAAATACTCCACGTTTAATATATCCGGGATTGATTGATTTTCTATATAAGTATTGTTCCATTTGTGCTGTTATTCTGTTAATCTGCTGGTCGACCAATGTAAGTTTGGAATTGGGATGTTGCAGCTGTTGGTGTCCCTTCTACATTGACTATGCAAAGTGCTCATGTCCAGCAAATGTGGCCGGTTAGTTTAATTTCACATTTTTCATATATTTGTTCTCTTTGTTTTCTGTTTGCTGCTCCTATCTCGTTCCTTTGAATGATATGATAACACAACTAATGATCTGACAAGTATGAAATTTTATGATGAAGTAAACATATTTGGGACAGCGAACTTAACCTTGTTGAACTTGATTGAGAAAACAGTCTCGCCTAACTTATGTTTAGTTTTCTGCTGATGGATCAACACTATGCTATGCCTCTAATGCATCACTAAATTGCTTACTTGATGGTAGCTGCAAACCATTATGTTATGATGGGTATTTAATAGATAAATACTTTCAGTATGATAGGCACACCCTATTTTATAGAGGAAGGTTACTCTTAAATAGATTGACCATGCTAGTGAAAACTAAATTTTATTCAATCCCCTTCAATATCCACCTAAACGGCTAGCCTTTGTTTAGTGCAGCTTAAATGGCTCTATTGGATGGTTTATTGAACAATGGACACCACCCTTATTTGGCCCCGAGAAAATAAGTATATGGCTTGACTAGTCATGATCAACATCTTTCTGCCCTAACCAAAGTTTTTGTGAAGATCACGCCAATGAAAAGCCCACTAGAACCTAAGTGTTTGCTTTATCCAAAGTTTTTTGCACTATTCTGGAAAATACTTCCACCACTACCGTTATCGAAATCAAGCTTTGTTTGCAGTGCATCGCAATTATTTTTCCTTGATAGGTCTCTACTTGCTGATAAATAGTCATTTAAGTTCTGTGATCCCACTAGTGGTCTTTATTTTGTTGACACTTAAATCTTGTTTATCCATCTAATCGGTTGAGAATATGTCATTGCTTTATCTTGATGCAACCTGTAAACCTGTTCTTTGATAGGATTTATCTTTCTTATCACATCAATTATTTACAGACCCGGTTTTCTTTGGCACGCAGAAGCTAGCATAGTAACAACTTGCTCTTCCTTCTAACCTTTTGCGCTTGCTTTTTTATCTCTGTTACGTGGGACATTTAACTAACAGTGTATCTGCTGACTTTCTTGTGGGACTATTGCTTACAATGAATGGAGGGACCCATGATGGGTACGTGTAGCCATCTTATTGCTTATTAGCATAGGGACGATCACTGACACCCAAGATGAAGGGTGCGTATATTCAGCTGTCTGCCACAAAGCGATCATCAGGAAGCGCTCTGGTGGTAGTGGTAGCGGTAGTATAGACGAAGAAGAAATGGACCAGTAGTTGCATTATGCCTGCCCTTGAGTTAGTTCTTCAGTTTTGTTAACCCACCTGGTAAATCGAGAATCTGTATTTAACAAGTGCATCCCAATAGTTGCACCTTGTTATGCTACTGTTTGCTAATAATAGTTATTTGCTCTGTCTAACCCTAATCATACCAGAACTAAGGACTGTTTCTTATTTTATTGACATCTGGTCATGTTTTCCCCTCTGGCTGCTACCTGCAACCTTGCTCATCCATTCGATTTACCTTTCACATCACATCAATTATTAATTGTCCCTGTTTCCTTGCACCACGCAAGACCTTGCCTAGTATTAATAGGTTCTATCTTCTGTCTACTAACATGTTGTGCTTGCTTTTCTTTTATCTCTGATTTGCAGTGCGCGTGCTACATGGTACAAATTGTGGGTCTCTCCGTTGTCATTGTGACATTGTTGATCCTTCAGTACAGCAAATAGAGGGTAAAGTGCTGGTGCCGGGCAAAGGACTGCTGTCGCCTATGTTCATAGCGACACTCTGGTTGGTACCCATGATGAAGGTTGTGTATATTCAGCTCTATGCTATATTGGTACTAGACTAGCTGTAGTAGAAATATTGAGTGGTATGCCATGAAGTGTTGGTTGTTCATTTATGTTCAGCTTTGTTAGTGTGGACATCAATGTTTAGCATTTGATATGGTGATAAAATTTGGATTTAGCATAGTTTTGCAATCTGGATCTTGGCTTTTATGTGCAATTCGGATTTAGAGAAGACTTAGTAGTGTTACTATGCTGGTTGTTGGGACTTGGGAGCAAATTACTCACGAGGCCAACATGGTTTCAGGATTATACGCTGAACTAAACACCGCAAAACACCTTCCCCTCTATGTTTCAAGGTCTGTTTGTTTGAATTTTACTTTGATGAAATTCTAGAAATTCCTGAAGCAATCCTACTCAATCAAAATGCACGGACTTAGCATCCCAACTTGGCAACATCATGAATGCGTGGAGCTACAATGTAAACTTTACACTAATTGACTTCTACGGAACTGTATAAAATATAATAAACTGCATGTCCCTGTAGTAAAATAGATACTTTGACTGTGAATGTGGACAGAATGTAACTCATGAAGCATTTCCCATTCAAAACAACACAACATGTCAATATGTAACAAAGAAACGCCACATTGGCAATTTACTTTAGCAGCAACCAAAATTGATAACAATTTGTTCATATCAAGATCCCAATTCCACAAGCATGCCATTTGGTAATCTTTTTGGGATATCACTGTTATTTCGATTAGTATCAGCCAAAACAGTTTAGATTGATGAAAATAAGAAACAAATGGAAGGCATAGGAACAGAACAAATACAGAAAGATAGTAGCACATGAAAATTAAACAAAACAGACGCTAATAAGCAAATAAACCATTCAATGACTGAAAGACGGTCGACGGCTACCCCTGTTCCTACCCAGGAGTGACAACCATAAGCATAACTGCATTCTTAGTTTTGCCAACAAGGCTCCTGTGAACCAGTAGCGACAAAGTAAACATAGTTTGGGTACACAACATGTTGCAGCAGCAAGCAGAGCATTAACCTATGCGTCTCCATCATTTGTGCGCCAGGAGGCAAATCTAGGGCTCCTTGACACAGCGGTTAAGTCTCTGGCGTCAGACCAGCCAGCGGAGCTCCAGGAACCAGCCTCTGCAATTGAAATATATTAATCCATTTTCACCAATAATCCCAACATATACATGTGTTTAGTATGATGTGCATGTTTTACATCAACATGGTATTAGGTCAGAACCAGGAGTGGAGATGCACTTCAATAAAGAAAACTTACAAAATTAACACCTAGTTATTAGTGCTCTTCCATTCCAAATTGTATAACTTCTCTTCATATTTCACCGGGACAAAACATTGCTTTGATGCATCTTAATATGGGGAGGTATAACATCTCCAACAGATTAACATTCCTTAATCTAACTATTGTATCACTTTTCCCTGTAATTATTAGGGGTGAATCAATAATCCACCTCAACTCATCCCCAAATAGAGGGGGACTTGCAACTCCCCTAATACGGTAGTTATTATTGCAATGATATTATTGAGAAACTGCAAAAGAACCTCCCCCAATAACCATGAAAGTGATACTTGGACATATCTGTTAACTGGTTATTGGGGACGCTGGCTTTCCAACTAGAGCAATTTTGCACGAGAGCGTTCGGTAATGCTCCATGAGAATCCGGTGTGTAAACCAGTTCATGAGCCCTACCAAAGCGGCACTAAATGAATCAAACTACCTATCCTATTTAAATATAAAAAATAAACATAAAGCTAATTAGTTGGAGGGGATAAATCAAATTAAGTGGGAGGGGTAGGGAGGCAAGGGGGAGGATGTACATGGGAGGGAGGGGTACTCACGTTGAGCATCTCCTGCAGAGGGACTGGTCTACAACGAGGGTGGTGGCGTGGGAGTGCACCAGTCAAGGAATAGATGTCCTCATCGATCTCATCCTCTGTGAGCTTCAGTGAGAAGGTTGGCCGAAAGCGGTCTCCAGCTCTTCCACGACGGCACCGTAAGCTCCTCCGTGGCATGACATCCTCCGAATTGCCCAAGGGAGGCGCATCAACGGCATCTTTGATGATAGGTTGAATAGAATCAACTTGCGGAGGTTCTGCGCGGATGGTGAGTATGGTGTTAGGTAGGTTGGACATCTTCGCAATGATGAGTAAGGTGAAAGAAGTGGTGGGCGAAATTGAATGAGGAGACAAGGCAATCATATATAGCAAAGCTACACTAAAAAGGTGGTGTGAATCGTTTTTTGTGTGACACAAGATGACAACCGTTTTCACCGTGATATTGGATGACCGTTCACACTTAGATCACTACTGAACACTTTTCCCAACGTGACACCACACTAATTCTCGCACCCCTCTACCCAACGTGACACCACACTAATTCTCGCACCCCTCTAGTACCTATTATTTGCGTAGTAATAAGTGTTGAGGAAATGGCACAGCCCATATAGAAAATGGACCTCGTGTAATGACCAAGAAGTTATTATACCCATGAGAGAGTTGGGGGTGGGTGGGGGGGGGGGGAAAAATTATCTATCCTTACCTCATCTATATAAAGGATCCAATGAGTCATAAGGATGGAACTTACTTGTGGACTCTTCACTTTCTCTCTCATTTTTTAGTCTTCATCCTTCTCTTCTCAGTCCTGTTTAGAGGAGGAAAATCCCGAACAATAAGTTTCCACATAAATGTTAACTAAGTAAAATTTTCAACATTGTTCTAGAGTTCAATAACACTAGATTTTTAATGTAGAATAGTAGTATAAGTTATTATAATTTCAAAGATGGTGCATTTTCTTAAGTGTGAAACAAGAATACATTAAGTAAGTTCAATGTATAATATCAATTGCAATAGAAAAATTACAACTTATCCATTGTATAAATCTATTGACACTTTGTTAAAACAAACTACAATTTTGTCATTATGGACCCACCCATCAGTCTTTGTGCCATGTAAAAGGTGGGCCCATGGTATCAACCACATATTTGGTTAGAAACCTGCAGTTTATGTGAATAAAGTATCAAAAATAGCTATAGATTTTCTCATATATATGTTAAAGTTTTCAACAACATATGTATAGAAATAGTTATAGATTTTTTGAAATTTGCTCTAACATTAATGAAGATATCAGGTCATGTGACCACCTCAAGGGTAGTGCACTCATCACATAGTTTGAGTTGAAAATAGGACTTCGAACACTAACAGCACTAAAACATCATCGAGTAACAAGGAAGATGAAGCAAATGAACAACATAAGAAAAAACAACCATGACAATGAGATAGTGGAACTAAGATATATTACAAAAAAGCGTGATACTACCACAACAAGGGTTAGTATGTACCAACAGGATGAAATGGTGTAAAGAATCACATGCAGAGTAGCCTGAAAATCGAGTGTTGCAAGCTCCAAAACACTGATAAAAATATTGATTTTCCAAAATAAGATGCAGGTTTTCCAAATAGAATAGTCACCGCCTCACCGGCCATCTAAGATTCCTCTTCCCATGCTGTTTGCGTGAATAGTTATAACTAATAATATTCCTCTTTCCAAGTTGTTTGCATGAATAGTTTTCTAAAAAAGAATTAATATAAAGCAATCAGGAAAAACAAATAGGAGAAAGTCCATCATGCCATTTGACCATTTCCTGATTTATAATAAAGCCATAATAGATAACATGTGTAGAAATGCAGAAAAACCATATTCCATGTGGCCTTCATCTTTTATCCTCTGCACAAGGTAAACATTGTGTTCATTTAACTTTACAGATTGTAGAGTGCGTAAAACTGCATGCAGCACTTAAACTGAAGGTGATTAATCTGATGCAGCAACTAGCATGGTAATCCGCCATCTGTCCATCTGGTGAGGTTCACGAGCTTCTCCCAGTAGTGCTTGAACTTCTCGCCGATGGCAGCAGCCTCTGCCTTTGGCACAAAGCTCCTTCCTCTCCAACTCGGCGCAGGCTTGGAGTGCCGCAGCAGGACGGAGGCGAAGGCCGGCGGGATCGTCAGGACCTAGGTGATCTTGGCCATGGGCCTTGGCCTTCCCTTGTGTCGCCGGGAAACGATGTACCCCATCTCCAGCCATTGGATGAGCTTATGCGATCAGACTTCGACCGTAGACACAACTTTCCCGTAACCCGCAGCTCTCATCCAACACATTTTTTCTGCTCGTCTCTAAAATCCAATTTTGTTTTGTAACATCTCTGAGAAAACACATTTTTTCAAACACCTCTCTTAGATAGTGAATGATGGAGGGCAATTCCTTATGCAAAAGTTAAAGTAAAGAATCATTTAAATAAGATAAGAAAAGATCATATTGCAACATTCACATAGTACAGTAGTTCTGAACCTTAGAAGAAGAGAAATCAACCAAAAAAAAGAATTGAAAGACCATAGGCATGTCTGTCGACTTGGATATGTGCGCTACCGACGTTAAAATCCAGGGTTCTTCTCTTGATGAAGGCCATTAATCTGACGAAGCAAGTCTGTGCAACAGGAAATCCACCCACCCACTCATCATCCAATCCCCTAGAAGTTCATTGTATAGACCTCGGGCAGATCGGTCTCAAATGCCTTCACAAGGTTCCCCATGAAGGTCCGCGACGCCACGGTCAAGTTCACCATCCTATCCCTGTAATCTTTGAAGACCTTCTTGTAATCTTTGATCACCTTCGAGACATCGGCGGCCTCGCCCTTGCCCTCGCCCTCGCCATCGCAGCAGAAGATCTCCTTCCTGTCCACCTCGGCGCACTTGTGCAGGCGCTCCAGCGACGAGTTGGCCTCGACCTGCAGGTAGTCGAACAGCTCGCGCTTCATCCCGTCGCGCTCCGGGTCCAGATAGTAGCCGTACGCGTGCGCCCACTGCAGCACCCGCCGGCCATAGACGATCTCCTCGTACGCCTCGGTCACGAACTCGAGCTCCGTCACCGCCTTGACGCCGACCACCGCGGCCATCTCCTCGAGCTCCGACCTCTCCAGCTTGTCCATGTCCTGGCGCGCCTTCTCCAGCGACTTGAGGTTGCCCGCCCACCGCTCGTAGTGGAACAGGTACCTGTCCAGCGACGCCCTGGCCTGCCGCGCCGTCGCCTCCTCCTTGGTCTCGACGGCGGCCTTGCTGCCGGCGGCGTTCAACCGCGGCCGGTAGGTATCGCCCTGGCAGGCGTAGTGCTCCCGCGTCCCCGCCGGCTGGAAGCAGAGCCAGCAGAAATGGTGGCCGCAGGGGCAACTTATGTGGTTGCAGCCATGGTTCTTCTCGATCGCGCGCCGGCACTTTGGGCAGAGCTTAGTGTTGGCCAGCATCCAGTTCACCGTCTCCGAGTCGGACTTGTTCTTCGCCAGCCACGCGCGCACCGTGCCGCACGACACCGGCCGGTGGGCCTCCTCGCCGCAGCTCCAGCAGAAGCCGTGCCTGCACTTGCAGAACACGTCCGTGGCGTCGTAGCCGGCGCAGCCGACGAACTCGACGGCGCGGGAGCAGCCGGCGCCGGGGCACCACTTGATCCGGCCACCGCTCTCCTCCACGTACGACCGGAGCGCGAACCGCGCGTACCGCTCCCTATCGGCGGCCCCGGCGACCGCGTCGACGAGGCCACGGACGACGGCGGCGGAGCAGGCCGGGTCCGGGCACCGCAGCGAGAGGCACCGGGGGCCGTCGCCGACGGCGGCGCCGACGTACCCGCGCCAGCAGTCGTCGCAGTAGAAGTGGGAGGAGCACGACGCCGATCTCGTCGCACCGGCGGGGTACCGGTCGAAGCAGATGGCGCAGATGAGCGGCCAGGGGCTGAGCGCCGTGGCGACGACGGGGGCGCCGCCGTCCGCCGGCAGGCCGGCGGCGTCGCGGACGCGGCGGTCGTCCGAGAACCAGTCGTCCTGGAGGTTAGAGGGCATCCATTTGTATCGCCGGAGGAGGAAGGCCGCGAACGCCGGCGGGATCGAGAGGACCTCGGCGATGCCGGCCGTGTCCTCCGCCTGCCGTTTGAGGACGTCGTCCTCGGTTAGGACGACATACGTCACTGGGGCGACGTGGACCTTTGTTTCCTCCGCGTCGCTCATGTATTCATCTGCATCTTCGCCGTAGTCGTAGTCGCCGCCGCTGGCATCATCGTCGTCGTATTCATAGATGCAATCCTCGCCGTCGTCCTCCATGCAGTCGCTGTCTATTTTGCGTCTCTTGTTGCAGGAGCTCTCGCCGTCTCTTTCGCTTCTCTTGTTGCAGGAGCTCTCGCCGTCGACGCTTTTGTAGCCGGATGCCATGCCGCGCCGCCGGCTTATGGCCTAGGGAAGCCGGCCCGTTCTTGACGAGGGTTTAGGGTAACCCTAGCGTACGGTGGTGCTAATTAGATTGAGGGCCCCTTGGGCTTCCCAACACTTAAAAGGCCAAAAGTCAATCAAAGGAGAGGCAAACCCATAGGTGTTTTGGGCCAAAGCTACTTTTCCTCGGTGCAAAACTCACAGCAACTTCCCTCATGCTTTCTCCGGTTGTGGAGTTGAGCAACTTTGAAAAAATTACCCACCTACCATTGATTATGAGATACCGATTCGTTTTTCCCCCTTCTATTCCTGTCTGCCACCGCCCAATTCTCCGATCCATGTAGAGTACCTCCCGTTTCCTCAAGATCGATCTCCGGCGTGGCCACACCGTCCGGTCAACCATCGGCGAGCGACCCGTCACTAGAGACGACGCAACGGGATTGGTGGCGTGGAGAGGCTCTCTGCTACTCGCTCTTCCGGATGGCGGTCAGGTCAAGGGAGAACCTCGTCGCCGCCCTCCCACCGCGGCATGCCACCCTCCGCTTCTGCGCGGCAGCCACCTGCGGCAAGATGGGCGAGACCGGGTCCGCCGCCACGTACTCCTCAGGGACTAGGAACACGAGCGGTGCCACCGCACCACACCGACAGCAGCGGCAGGTGGAGGACGGCTGGGTGTCTGCAGCCTCGGCGGCGGCCTTGACGAGTGCCAAGCTGGCCTTGACCGCGGGCTTGGCCACCTCCGGCCGCGGGCACCTCCGCTCCAACTCCACAGGCATGAGCTCCTCCGGTCGTGGGCACCTCCGCTCTCGCCTACGCTCAGACACCGCGGGCACCTCCGACACGAGCTCCTCCAGCCGCGGGTGCGAGCTTCGACGTCGCGGGCGACTAGGACACTGGCGCAAGCTTCTCCGACCGCGGGCACTGGGAAGGCCTCGCCGGCAGCCACCGTAGCCATGCACGGCTCCCCTCCTGTCCGACTACAACTCGGAGTCTGACGGTGACTCCGGGTCCGACTACAACTCGGAGTCCGACGGCGACTCCGGGTCTGGCTACGACTCCGAGTCCGACGACGACTCTGGGTTCAACCACAACACGGAGTCCGTTGGCGACTCCAGCTTCAACTCTAACTCGAAGTCCGATAGCGACTCCGAGTTCGACTACAACTCAAAAGTCCAACTACATCGCGAGCCCGCCGACGACTACGGGCAGCTCGCCGATGATTTCTTTGACTATGTCGCGGGCACACCGACGACCCCGTCAACTACGAGCAGCTCGTCGACGACTTCAACTACGTTGCGAGCTCGCCGACGACTACGGGCGGCTCGGCAATGACTTCGACTACTCTCCTCGACTACTTCGCTCGGCAACACACTGACGACTACTTTGTCATGATGCTCGCCGACGACTTCTCCGAGTACGTCGCGACACTCACTGACTACTAGGGTGGCTCGCCGCCGACTACTCCGACCACATCGCGACGCTCGCTGACGACTACTTCTACTACTCGTCTTGACTACAAGGCTAGTCGATGGTGGACTACTCCAACTCCTCATCTTGATTAAAAAATTAGTGAGGGTAAACTTCGCATCATCGACAACTAGTCAGAATTGCCTCCGACTAGTCGACTTCGTCAACAACCGTTACGGCTTCATCAACGACCGTCATGGCTTCATCAACAATCATCCACAAATCAAGCTAGGTCACTTTTCTAAATTATTTTTCTGCCTTATTTTCCATTTGTGCGCAACACGCGCTCTACTCGCCGGAAACTCTTGCGCACAACGGCACTCTACTCGTCGGAGGGCAGCAAACTCTTGCACAATCGCGTAGTCTCTTTCTTGTCGCAGCAGCGCGACTACTCTCACTTTTATCTTCTCTTAAGGTCACTATTCTTCTCGAGCAGACGCCTTAACTCGTGAAAGCCTCAGGCGCATCTGTCACGCCTAAGCCCATACGCGTATACGAGACAAAGGTCTCACACACGCAGTGGCAACGGCTACCCAGAGACTGAGAGTCTAAGCGTAACAGGCTAACTACTCGGGAAGAGTATAACTGAAACAAGAGCTTGACTCACAATCGTGCAGTCTCTTTCTTGTCGCAGCAGCGACTACTCTCACTTTTGTCTTCTCTTAAGGTCACTATTCTTCTCGAGCAGAACACGCCTTAACTCGTGAAAGCCTCGGGCGCATCTGTCACGCCTAAGCCCATACGCGTATACGAGACAACAATCTCACACACGCAGTGGCAACGGCTACCCAGAGACTGAGAGCCTAATAATAACAGGCTAACTACTCGGGAAGAATATGACCGAAATAAAAGCATGACACAACTTTCATACTGATCACTGAATAAATTTCAGCAATTTCAAAATCCTACAAAAATGCTACATAATGTATGCATCTTTTCTTTCAGATCGAGCTTCAGCGACGCTAAGCATGCCTCCAACGGCATAGGCTAGTTCCCGAACTTGGGGGCTAAGCACCAATCAAGTACTCGGAATATCTCCAGTGGCTCAGCTAGCTCCCAAGCTCGGGTCTGGACGCCACAAAACCACTCGACGTGGCTCCAACGACTTACCTGGCGTATAAGCTCGGGGGCTGGACGCCGCAAGACTACTCGAATGATGACCTGAGTGAAGATTCAAGACCCTCGGGTTGATTATTCAATCAATCCAAGGCTCGGGGGCTGATAAGCTACACCCAACAATCAATTTTTTCAAGTCGAAAGAGGAAGATTCAAGATTTTTGACCCTCAGCCTGATTCTACGATTCAACCTAAGGCTCGGGGGCTACTCCATATGGAGTGTGACTTTCGCAGCCCTCCATACAAGAAGACTACAAAATCATGTTGATCAAGACTTTGAGCACACCATAGCCTCATGGCAGCTTTGAGAAGCATTGAAAGATTCAGCCTGACAAAGTACTCGAAGAGCACCAAGACTACTCGGCGAATATCTCAAGACTACTCGAAGACTGTTGCATTCGACTATGAAGCGCTCGGGGGCTTGTCGGGGATACATCCCCAGTACCCGCAAGGAAGGAAGAAGTCAGACTCCTACTAGGATTCCCCTGTAATCGACTAGGACTAGTCCCGTGTACTCCTACTAGGACTCCTCCTTGTAATCCGACTAGTACTCTGCCCCCTGGAGTATATAAAGGAGGGCAAGGGTACCTAGCTCGGCAGGTTATACCTCAACACCCAAGACCCAACAGACATACACATCTCAACATACCTCAATACAAATCAACATACAGGACATAGGGTATTACGCGATCTAGCGGCCCGAACCTGTCTAAATCGTGTTCCTTGCGTCACATTGATTCCTTGATTCTCGATGACCCTTACCGCATAAAAGACCACCTAGGGTACCCCTTAGGCGGGTTGCCGATCTAAAACACCGACACCTCCTCCCTTCTCCTATCGATCTGTGCGTAGGGAGGAGGAAGAAGATGCTGATGAGTGGGGTCCGCTCGTAAGTGAGAGAGGGAGAGAGTTAAGTGGGGTGGACTGTGAATGACATGTGAGGTCCGCTTGTATGTGTTTCCAAAAAGACATAACTGTTTCACCAAACGGCTTTCAGCTTTCTCATAGTTACAACCTTCCACAGCCCGTAGCTCACAACTAATTTTTCAAAAGCCACAGCTCAACAAACACACCATGACTTTCTCAAACTACTTTTTATATCCTCTAACCAATTTATGCCTTATTTAATGGACTCAAACTCTTTTTCTATTTCAGTCGGAAAAAGCTAACAGTACGCAATAGGTCGCGACTGAAACTCGTTTCTAAATGTGAAAATTTTCTTCTCAAGTATCCGTTTTACGTTCCTTACGACAGATCTAAAAAAATCGGTTTTTTACCTATCCAGAGCAAAATTCGAGGATTAGTCTTCGCTCGAACAGTTGAGCAATCATCTGAAAGGTGATCGAATCACTTTGCAATGCAAATATGCAATGGAAGTGCTCAGTTCTTCACAAGTCTTGTGAATCCATGAACTCAAAATCGCAGTTGTCAGTTCCACTGAACTAATTGCTCTTGATTCATTGCCGCACCATTGGTTGAATTGCCTTTCGATGATTTACACACGAGCTGGAGCGGATGGCCTGCCGTCGGGGCAGATCGCGGCTCAGGTTGCCGGAATCGTTCGCCGGTGGCCGTGGTGGTTCGTGCTTCAGGAGAAACAGAGGCCATACGAGCGGCGGAGGTCGCCGGGGCGGTGCGGCATCACCGGCGGCCGTGACCATGAGCGGACCCCGGAATACTTGCAAATAACCCCCCTCGATTGGATCGCAACATTTACAAAATAGCCCCCATATTGGATAGCGATTAATAATCGTGATCCAAATATTTTTATAAATCCCCCTACTGTTTACTAATAGCCGCCTAATTTGATCACAATAAATAATCGCGATCCGATTATTTACATTTACAACTCTAGATTTTGCATATAGCACCCTGGTTGGTGTCCGCTCCTCCTCCCGCCCTTACGCCGGCGCCGGCGCCCTCCCCGTCCGTCCGCCGGGAGCGCAGGGCCTATACGCCGGCCATTCCACCGCTCCCCATGAATTGCAGGCTGCAATCTGCAGAGTTATAGCTCGTCGGCAAGCGAGAAGTCCAGTGGCCAACTGGCATCCCGGAGCGGCGCTGGGTATCCAGGCAATCGGCGACATGGATCGCTAGACGGAATCCTTCTGTTCTGTTCTGTCCGAGACAGGAAGGGGGATGGATCGTTCTGTTCATGCTCCTCTATGCTGCATCTATCTGATATCCTGATCTGAGCAAAATGTGTCGCCACTGTGTGCTCAGTGCACGGGCAACGCTCTCTGGTCTGTGATGGAAGAAAGACACGCGGCCTAGGGATCCGCCGTGTTTGCCATCAGCGATGGAGAGCCAGCGCTTGTGCCCACGAGGCGACGAGAAGCTTGATCTTCTCGCTCATCTCAGACGGCCGCAAGGTGTTCGTGGAAATACCTCGGCTTCATTGCAATTCTGAACCTTCAAGGACCATGCAGTTCTTCATGCCGAAGTGCTGAACATCTGTGAAAGGCTTGCAATTTACACCGCCTACCTACTCCAACCTACAGTCAAGAGGAAACCATGTCCGTGATGGTCAGCATTGTTGCAACACATGGTAGAAAGTTTAACCATGCCGAAATGGTTACTCCTTGAGACTGATTGCTCCATACTGTTCCTACAGTCATCACTCATCGCTGCTGCTCTGAACTCTCTGTCTCCACCATAAAGTTTTCAGCCCACATGGTATCTCTGCTTTCAACAACCATAAGAAATTGCAGCGCAACAGCTCGTCGTCAAGCGAGGAGCCCCGTGGCCAGGGCGGCCGTCGCGTGGCGTCCCGGAGCTGCCTGCGGCCGTTGTCAGGCCCGGATGTTCGCCGTGGCCGGAAGCCGGCCGGTGCTTCTCCTGCAGCTGCATACGGTACTCTTCCGTGTTTGCAATTAGTGATCGAGAGGACAAGAGCCAGCTATTGCGGCCACGAGGTGCCATGGAGCCTGATGGCCTCTCCCATCTCAGACGGCCGCAAGGTGTTCGTGGAAATGCTTCTGAAGCCGTCCGGTCCTTGCTTCTGGAACAGTTGGACAGGCACGGCTGAGCATGACATATTTTCAGGCGTCGATGTGTAAGTCGAGGAGTAGCTGATAAGCTCGGTCTCATTGGAAATCTGAACTTGCGAGGATCAGGCATTGCCAACCTGCCATGCCGAGTCGCTGAACACTCCGGGACAGGCTTGCATTGCATCGCCAAGTTACCTCTAGTCTCCAGTGTACAGTAGTCAACAGAAAAGCATGTCCGTGGTGAACTGGTGATCAGAGGAGACGGTGATTCAGACGCCAGATTTATCTGGGCCTTTATGGGATTTGTTTAGTGCTACACTAGGTCCCATTGCTCTGTTTGAGGTAAATTCCTATGCACTATCTCTGCTTTTGTTTGTCTCCAGTCTTTTATTTGCACCTATACATAAGCACATAGCTCTTCTCCGATTGAGAAACCCTCTGCAGGTGTGGCTCGTTTTGCTCCCTTCTGGATTGATTGATCGATAAGAATAGTAAAGTTCCAGGCATCATTTCTTTACCTTATTTTTTCCCCAGCCAATTTCTATTTGAAGCTGCAAATTTCGTTGTGCATATGTGTAGAGTGTAAGGCAGCTTGTGCTGTGGATCCAGATGATCACTGACATAAGGATAGACCCAGATGGTGGCACAATATTGCTCAGCAGTCAGAACTGTCATAGGTCTTGCATTCAGACCTGATGGGTACACTGCTGAAATGAAGGATGCATCTTTCTAGTAAGCGGCGACAAGCCACACAATCTGTGCCTTTTTTTCTCATATGAACCAACGAAATGGATTCAGTTGTTAAACCATTTATTTAACATGAACCAAGGCGGCGTCAAGCCTTATGTTCTCACACATCTCAGACGACCGTAAGGTGTTCGTGTAAATGCTTCTGAATTCGGCCGCTCCTTGCTTCCGAAGACTGAAGCATCAGAAGGGTGTCATGTTAGATGAATCAGAGGGCAGGTGGAGAAACGCCGGCCCCTATCTTGGGTACCAGGCGGATGCGTGTTGAATCAATTGATAGTTGGAAAAGCCCCAACCGTGGCATACAAATAGGTGTACACAGATTACACTCCGTAACTCAAGGAGCTATATTTGGTAGCCTATAATTACATGCCAATCTATTCTCAATGAGATCCTAAAGGTCTGGACTGTTCTCTGTATACACGGTTTGTTACACAAGGCAAGATACGCACAACAGATTCTTCTAGAACTCTTTCATCTAACATCCTCCCTCAATCACAGCCGAGATAGGTTGAGATTGAACTTGAATTGTTCCAGAGACCGAACTGACAATGGCTTGGTGAAACCGTCTGCAACTTGATCACCTGAAGATATAAAATCAATATCCAGAAGTCTTCTAGTTACTCGTTCTCTGACAAAATGATAATCCACTTCTATGTGTTTAGTCCTAGCATGAAAAACTGGGTTTGCTGACAAGTACTTTGCACCAATATTATCACACCATAGTTTAGCTGCTCTTGGGCAATTAATCTTGAGTTCATATAGTAAAATCTGGATCCACATCACTTCAGCAGTAGCATTGGCAATTGCTTTGTATTCAGACTCAGTACTAGACCTTGATACAGTGGGTTGTTTCCTTGAACTCCAGGATACTAAGTTTGATCCTAGAAAGACAGCAAAACCACCTGTAGATCGCGTGTCATCTATATTACCAGCCCAGTCTGCATCAGAAAAGGCACTCACCAAGGTAGATTGTGACCTATGTATTCTTAGTCCCAGCCGTGTACAATACTTTATATATCTCAAAATCCTCTTTACTGCTTCCCAATGCACAGTAGTTGGTGAGTGTAAGAATTGGCAGACTTTGTTAACAGCAAATGCAATATCAGGTCTAGTAAGAGTAAGGTATTGCAATGCTCCTACAACACTTCTATAGTTAGTTGCATCTCTTGGACCGAGAGGAGTACCTTCATATAAGGACAATTTCTCACTTGATGCCATAGGTGTAGTAACAGGTTTACATTCGGCCATATTAACTCTCTTAAGTAAGTCTGTAGCATATTTCTCTTGAGTTAGAATAATTCCATCCCGTATCTTATTCACCTCAATGCCCAGAAAATAGTGAAGCTCCCCTAGATCTTTAAGTGCAAATTCTGCTTTTAGATCTTGTAACAGGGCTGTCGTGGCCTTTTCTGTAGAGCTAGCTACAATGATGTCATCCACATAAACTAGAACAAACATAGTGACGTCACCTTTGTTATAAAAGAATAAAGAAGTATCAGCCTTTGGTGCCTGAAATCCCAGCTTCATCAATTTAGCACTTATATGTGAATACCAAGCTCGAGGAGCTTGTTTAAGACCATAGAGAGCTTTGTCCAACTTACAAACATATTTGGGTCTGGTAGAGTCTTCAAAGCCTGGTGGTTGCTGCATATACACCTCTTCATCTAAATAACCATGCAAGAAGGCATTTTGAACATCAAGTTGCTTCAGACTCCAGCCTCGAGAAACAGCAATAGACAGAATAATTCTTATGGTTGCCACCTTTACTACAGGACTGAAAGTATCCTCATAATCAATGCCATATTGCTGTTTAAATCCCTTAGCAACTAGCCTTGCTTTATATCTATCCAGACTACCATCAGCTTTCCTCTTAACTTTGTATACCCATTTGCATCCTATTATATTCATGCCTTTTTGATGAGGAACTAAATGCCATGTTTTATTCTTCATAAGAGCATCATGTTCTAATTGCATAGCTTGCTTCCAATCATCATTTGCTAAGGCTTCATCAAGACTGTTGGTTTCACCAGTACTAGCAAGGAGGCCATACCTAACAGTTCCGTCAGTGTAGACTTTGGGACGCCGGATGCCATGTTGTAACCTAGTTCTTGGCGATGATGGATCGGCTGCAGGCGATGACACAGAGGATCCCAGCGAATCACCGTGCGCAGAATCCAGTGGAGCAGAGAGTCCGGGCTGACGCTGTCCCCCCTCGGTCGCATGTGCGGGCGCCGGTGTAGTCTGTGTTCATCGTGTGTCGCTGCCAGACAGGGCCTCCATCGCCCCTGAAGCCAGCAACGAGCCAGACTCAACTCCCGAAGACGATGCGACCATTGGTGCCGCAGCAGCAGGAGGCAAATCCTCCTCGTGCTCAGTGACCGGAGGCAGCGTGATGTTAGCTGCGCCGGCGAGCTCTTCTGAGTTGTTGTCTTCAGGATTTTGCGCCAAGTTTTCTTCCTGCTCATCAGACAACTCAGTAATACGGTTAGATGAAACATTAGCATATGGGTTAGCCACAGATTCACCCCTAAATAAGGAACTTGGGACCCAAACTTTTGGTGGTAGTTGAATAACTTCAGCACGTAACTTTGCTCTAGCATTAGGATTGAGGTGGGAAAAAGGATATACTGTCTCATCAAAGATCACGTCACGTGAGATATAGATACATCCCGAGGCAACATCTAAACACTTGAAACCCTTGTGGAGGATGCTATATCCTAAGAAAACACATTGTTTCGATCGGAATTGGAGTTTGTGAGAATTATAGGGTCGTAAGTGAGGCCAACATTCACATTCAAAAATGCGCATGGATGAGTAGTCAGGTTTCTGGTTGGAGAGGCGCTCAAGGGGAGTTGTGAAGTGAATGACACGGCTAGGTAGGCGATTAATATGATGTATGGCAGCAATGAAAGCCTCATCCCAATACTTTAGAGGCATGGAAGCATATGAGAGGAGAGAAAGGCCAACTTCAATGATATGGCGATGTTTACGTTCTGCGTCGCTATTTTGTTGATGTGTATGAGGGCAAGACACGTGATGCACGATGCCAATTTTAGTAAAAAAGGAATTAAGTCTCTCATATTCTCCTCCCCAATCACTCTGCACAGCAAGGATTTTCTTATTGAACTGTCGTTCTACCATGGCATGAAAATCTTGAAACTTATGAAAAACATTAGACTTGTGCTTAATAAGATAGATCCAGGTAAATTTGCTAAAATCATCAATGAAGCTTACATAATAGCGATATCTCCCTACAGACTCAATGGCAGGACCCCATACATCTGAGAAGATGAGCTCCAAAGGAGAACTAGACTTACTATCAGATCTAGTGTAGGGGAGTTGATGGCTCTTTGCCTGTTGACAGGCATCACAAACTGAAGAACTAGATGCCTCACCTAATAAAGGGAGTTTATTCCTACTGATAACTTGCTTCACTATAGCTAACGAAGGATGACCCAAATGACTATGCCACCGTGAGAAGGGAACTTTGGTGGCGATGTAGGCTTTTTTATTGGATGGTGCTGAGGGTAAAGACCATGGCGACACTCCCCTTCAAGAATGACCTTCTTCGTGTCCTGATCCTTTACCAAAAAATAATTCGGGTGAAATTCAAGAAAAGCATTGTTATCAGTGGCAAGACGATGAACGGAAATAAGATTTTTTTGAGCTTCTAGAACATGGAGAATATTTCGTAGATGAATATCATGATTACTAGGGGTGTGAATAGTGGCATGCCCAATATGACTAATGTTCATACCTGAACCGCTTGCGGTGTGGATCTGATCCGTGCTGCAGTACTTGTCATGGATGTGTAGCTTCTCAAGTTCTCCGGTGATGTGCTTGGATGCTCCAGTGTCGGTGTACCAGGTAGAATCTACTGGTGCACGATTAGCAGCAGCAACAAGTCTTTTGTCGGGGACGAAGTCTTCCTCGAAGCGATGCCAACATTCAGCAGTGGTGTGATTTGGCTTGAAGCACACCTGGCAAAGCGGCTTGTCATTGGTGGTGTTGTAGAGGTTGCGCTGATTATAGTTGCTGCTGTTGCCGCCACGGTTGTAGCCACCATGGCACCCACCATTGCTGAATTGGCGTGGCGGTTGATGCTGACCAAAGCTGCCATCACCTCTTGCTGTCCCCGTCCACGTCCATGAGAGGACGAGCACCCGCCGCGTGATCCGCCATGACCACGCCCGGAGTAGTTTGCTGAGCCGCCATGATTATGGCGCCTGCCATACAACAGCTCCAGATGTGTCTCAAATGCAAGGAGCTGTGAGAAAAGTTCCTCAAGAGAAACCGGTTCCGTCTTGGTGATCAATGACGAGACCAGCGGAGAGAAATCCTCATCAAGTCCAGCGAGGATATACTCGACGAGTTCGTCGTCCTTGAGCCGCCGTCCTGCGGCCGCCATGTCGTCGCCGTAATTCTTCATCTTGTTGCAGTACTCCGTGGCAGTCATGCTGCCCTTCTTTGTGCTGGAGAGAGCCATGCGCACATTCACAGCCCTCGCTTGGGACTGAGATGAGAACACACCCTCGATGATTCTCCAAGCCTCGGCTGCTGTTTCACTTGCGTTAACCTGAGTCAGAACGCTAGGTGATATATTTGACAGCAAATAACTTAGAACCTGCTGGTCCTGAGCTCGCCACAGCGCATAGGCCGAGTTCGGCTTCTTCTCTTCCTTGTCGTCGGCTCCCTTGATGATGATCTCTGCATCAGGAGCCTTGCTTGCTCCGGTGAGGTAGTCTTCAAGCATGGTGCCGCACACGGCAGACTTCACTTGCGCTTTCCATGGGGTGAAGTTTGTCTTCGTGAGCTTCTCAGCCATGGTGAGTCCTGCGAGCGGATTGATGTTGGCTGTCGAAGAAGAACTCGCCATGGTAGGAGCAGATCTACAAGATGAACTCTAGTGTTTGTTGGCTGTGATTACCATGTTAGATGAATCAGAGGGCAGGTGGAGGAACGCCGGCCCCTATCTTGGGTACCAGGCGGATGCGTGTTGAATCAATTGATAGTTGGAAAAGCTCCAACCGTGGCATACAAATAGGTGTACACAGATCACAGTCCGTAACTCAAGGAGCTATATTTGGTAGCCTATAATTACATGCCAATCTATTCTCAATGAGATCCTAAAGGTCTGGTCTGTTCTCTGTATACACGGTTTGTTACACAAGGCAAGATACGCACAGCAGATTCTTCTAGAACTCTTTCATCTAACATGTCATGCTTTCAGGTGCCTTGTTCAATTTGAATGATATCATTGAGGAAGCCACCGCCTCTAACTCGGTCTCATTGGGATTCTAAACCGACAAGATTACACAATGTCACACCGAGTCGCTGAACAATCTGGGACAGGATTGCATCGCCTGGCTAGTGGCTACACGCACATTTTCCTCCCCGGTGGATTGCTTGATCATTCTTTACCTGATTTCAATTATTCCCAGTTTCTATATTGGAGGTGCAAATTTCATTCTGCATCTGTGTAGAGCGTAAGTCAGAATAAGCAGATACAATCTGCACCACTGAACCATTGGGACTGAATGATCATGCCCGCAAGCACCTTCTGCTGTGAGTCACAGCGGCGGAGCCAGGAAACCCCCTTTTTCTTCAAGGATAAACCCTGATGGACGGAGGCACAATATTGCTCAGCACTGTCCTAGGACTCCATATTTTGAAGTTCATAACATTCTTAATTATATTCTAATCACAACACAATGCTTGTTGAGTGTCTTGCATTCAGAGTTTTACACATGATGAGTACTCTGCATATTATGATGATACATATGACGCACCACAAGATATTGTTTACGATATTTTGTAAAAATCTGCATATTAATTCCATCATTACTGACTAAATAATTATTGTTTTAAATGGAACCTCTTGTTGATGGTGACCTCCTTCTTCTGGCCAGTGGTTTCGTCCTTGGCAGAGACTTCCAGGATACCGTTGGTATCGATCCCGAAGCCCGCAATTATTTGTGGAACGCCTTTGGATGCTGGAGGAATGGAGAACTCAAACTCGCCCAACAGGTTATTTTCGCAAGTCTTGGTCCCTTCACCCTCGTAAACCTGGATACAGATACAAGGTTGGTTGTCATAGTCGGTAGATATGACTATCTCCTTCAAGGTGGGGATACACGTGTTCCTTGGAATCATCACTGTCATGTCGCCCCCTTTCGTCCCCAAACCAAGAGAAAGTGGGGTAGCATCCAACAAAAGGAGGTCGTTAATTGAATTGTGGTCCTGTCCAGTCATAATAGCAGCCTGCAAAGCAGCACCATAGGCAACAGCTTCGTCAGGGTTGATGCTCTTATAAAGCTCCTTCCCGTTGAAGAGCTCCTGGAGAAGCTGCTGAATCTTTGGAATTCTAGAGGAGCCACCAATAAGAACAACAGCATGAACTGAGCTCTTGTCCATGCGAGCATCACTGAGGCAGTCCTCCACAATGTCCATACACTTCCTGAAGAGATCCATGTTGAGTTCCTCAAACCTGGCACGGGTGATAGTTGAGTAGAAGTCGATGTCCTCATACAAACAACTGATCTCAATGACGGTCTCTTTAGTGGAGGAGAGGGCCCTCTTGGCCCTCTCGCAGGCTGTCCTCAGTCTCCTAAGAGCCCTGGGGTTGCCACTGATGTCCTTCTTCTTCTTTCTCTTAAACTCTTGGACAAAGTGGTTCACCATGCGGTTGTCAAAGTCCTCACCACCAAGGTGAGGGTCACCAGCTGTGGCCACGACCTCAAACATCTGATACTCGATACAGACAAGGGAGACATCAAAGGTACCACCTCCAAGGTCAAAGACGAGAGCATTCTCTAACCGATTACCCCACTCGTTAACCTTGTTGTGAAGGCCATAAGCCATAGCAGCAGCAGTCGGCTCAGGGATGATACGTATTACATTAAGACCAGCAAGCACTCCTGCATTCCAGGTGGCCTGCCGCTGCAAGTCGGTGGAGCAAGCAGGAACAGTGACAACAGCATCCTTGACGGTTCTGCCAAGGTAGGCTTCAGCAGTCTCCCGCATCTTGACGAGAACCATTGAGGAAATCTCTTCAGCTGCGAATTGATGCTCCACACCCTTGTATTTAACAACAATCATAGGCTTGTCTTCAGGTCCAGAAATGACCTTGAAGGGCCAGTGCTTAATGTCATTCTGTACAGAAGCATCAGTAAATCTCCTACCAATGAGCCGCTTGGAATCTGCAGAAAGTATTTGACGTCAGTAACTGCAGTACTAATTTTACTAAGAAATGGTGCTTGAAGTAAATATAAAACATCACCAATACAAATTAATCACCCAAACTTGAATAGAGGGCAAGACAAATTACTTAATGTTATTCTAGTGCAAGCAATAATAACTTCCTGCAATCCGAGTGCATTATATTCTATAGGATGCAACGACGTTCTATAAATGGCAGTAGGTAACATTTAGCAAACACTGTCATGCATGCAGACGAAAAAACTTTCTTAAAAAATTGTAAAGAACTTAGAAGAATCATCTTGCATTTAAAACTGACCTTAACTAGAAATATTAGGCCTCGCGTTTGTTCCAACCTAGAGCCCAAAAATAAAGCGCCAAGCAGGCAGGTTACACCGAATTACTAACTAGGAAAGCTAGGGCTATACAGTAACAGAAGGTTCATTTAGGAGCAAGCAGTGCCGCAAGACGATCAGTGCCCCCTTGTTATTTGCCATACTCATAGCCACAGAAGAAACCTTTTTTTTTTGGGTGAAAAAAAGTTAAAGCTGTACAGAGGGGGAGATCAGATCATAATCCAGAGTTATCATCATCTGAGCTGCAGGTATTTCTTCTATCAAAGAATACTCTGTTCATCATCAAGGTTAAACAGACTGATGGCCGAACAGTAGTCAAGGGATGAATAGTACTAGTGGTGTAGCAAAAAGAACGCATGTAAGACATTGCTGTTACAGAAAAAAAAACATAAGGCCACACAAAAGCATACCCACAACAATAGTAAAGTCAACTAACCATGGTGCGATGCAGAATTAATCAGAGCGAGATATCCAGTGGCAGTAACCATGCACAGATCTAAGTTGCCAAAGCAATAAACCACATGGACATGGGTTGAGAACAATAACACTATCCGGTAGGCCCGCGTTGTAACAATTCTACTCATTCTTCTTAATACAAAGATAGGCAGCTCTCCTATGTATTCTTGAAAAAAAAAAGAACAATAACACTGCCAGCATAACACAGACAATAGACATAATAAGCGCCCAATGCAACAGAAAGCCGCACAAAACTGCAGCAAGTAAAATCAGAATCGGCATGCAGTTCTAAACGAGTAGAAGATTACCAAGTACACCCTCAGATACACGGATCTAATTCAAGAACTAGAAAAAAGAAACAGGTAGCAGTACAGTAGTCAAAGGAATGGGGAAGATCTGCGAGGAGCCGAGGAGGGAGTTGACTAGCAAAGTAACAAGGCAAAGAAGACTCGGACGGCACTCACCGAAAATTGTGTTAGCCGGGTTCATTTCGGCCTGGTTCTTGGCCGCATCCCCGATGAGGCGCTTGGAGCTGGTGAAGGCAACGTAGGATGGGGTGGTTCTGTTGCCTTGGTCGTTGGCGACGATCTCGACGCGGCCGTTCTGCCAGACGCCGACGCAGGAGTAGGTCGTGCCAAGATCGATCCCAATGGCAGTATCAGGGACTTTCCAGGCCATCTTACAAGTTCACAACCTTGCTTGCTCCGAGCGCTAGCCGAGAGGTGGGAACAGGAGTGGAGGAAGACGGAAAGGGAGAAGATAAGGCGGCAATTTTTATATTCAGGTCAGAAGTCAGAACCGATCGAATTCGAGAACGTTCCTTGGATGGGGTTGTTACCGTTGGATGCTGGTTCAACGGTGCTGGGCGCGTGGGACAGGGTGGAGAGTGCTCCGGTCAGAAAGGAAAAACAAAGACAATCCAATGTCAAGAGGAAATACTAAAACTTCTGTATTTAAGTTAATGGGAACATGGAGTCTTGGACCGAGGCATGGTTATCATGACAATCTCCGTTTTTTAATACAAGTTGCCAACTTTAACTCAAGTCAACTTTTAAGGCCTCCTTTGCAATATAGAAGTTTCTTAGGATTTGAATCCTATAGAAATTTTTGCTATATGGCCCTTTGGAACAAAGAATCCTTCAAAATTCCTATGGAATGGCTTAATTCATAGGAATTTTAGAGGAAATCTAGCATGAGGTACAACCACTTGGAAACTTTCCTTTGTGTCAATCTGTCTCTTCTCATTCCTTTATTTTTCCTATATTGCATCCAAACACCCTATTATAAACTTTGTTACATTCTCAAATCCTATAGGATCTCAAATATCATGCAACTCTGTTCCTATGTTTTTTTCCTATTCCTACATTTTGAGATTCCTCCATTCCAAAGAGGCCTTAAGGATGAAATGACCAAATATACTGATAAAGTCATCTTTAGTGTTCTAGTACATTCGTGCAGTATTCTTATAAAGAAAAAAAATAGAAAAGTGCATTTATTTCGGCAAACAAGAAGGGTCAAGTATTTCAAAACAAATAAGTGGTAACAAATGACAAGTATTTGAAAACAAAACTTTGTATTTTCTAAGATGAAATGACCAAAATAACCTTATAAAGTTATCTTTAAGTATTTATGGAATAAGCCTATAGTATTCAATAAGAACAAACTGAAAACAGTTTAATCCATAAAACCTGAAAGTGCCCGTATTCTTATGCTGTTAGTTGGATTTTTAATTACTGCTTGGTGCCCTCGACCAGTAGTCAATAGTCATTGTTGGTTGAGGTATCACGTACACTACAGATTTGAGGCACCAACCAGTAGTGATAGATGGCGCCACTATCGGTTCTCAATAACTCAGCCAGTATTTTTTTATTTTTGTACAGTACAGTCAACACCACTACCGTAGTACTGATCATGACAAGCTGTTAGTGAATGATGTAATAGAAGTGAAAACCACTTCTCTTGTTGTATTACAATATGGAACAAATGTAATCCATGTCCGTGGTGGGTATCATAGCAATTTAACCCTCATCTGGGGCACTACGGGCGGCAACTCTTACTAGCTAGCTGTTTAGCATCTCAAGAACATCCGCCATGGTAGGCCTACATTTCGGATCCCACTCAATGCACTTCAATCCGACCTCTCTACACATGTTAATCTTCATTAGCTGAGACTCGTCAGCTAGGGCCGGATCAAATAACCCTTTCACTGATCTAATCATCTCAATTGAACTCTGCATAAAAAAAAACAGTTTCAATGAAGGTAAGCATAGTTTTGCAAATAATCGGTGCGGTACGGTGCAGTGCAAGATTGTGATATAAATAAGGGAAAAAGCTAGCGTCTAAACAAAGTTCCCATTGGACGCAACAAGAAAGAGTAGCAATTGCAACATGAAGGAAATAACCTTTGCAATATCCGGCAGTCTAGGTAAAAAAAAAAAAGCAACATGTTCCTAGCTGCATTTCCGGATTCCATCTAGGAAAAAAACGCCCATTCCAAGCAGCAAATTTATTTGTTTAAGCAACTTTTAACATTTCTGGTGTTAATAAACACTTGTAATATTTGGATCCACCACTGTCCTTATCTATAAGGGCACATCTACAGTGGGTATTTTTTCTTATAGTTCAAGGGACCGACAGTAGGTATTTTATCTTAAGATATATATACCAAAACTAAGAAATAGAAAACCTAAATCTTCATTGTTCACGAGAAATCATATATGGTATGAAATTGCGTAGGCCATAAGTAAATCAAAGGAACTTTGTAATCTTATATAAAAAATAACCAACGAAAAATTTGAGTAAACAACAAGTTTGGTTAATTTGGTTGTGCCAATACTATAGTTGTTAGTTGTTAAATTTGCATGACATGGACCTATATCTTCATTTTTAACATAGACTTCTGATGATTAATTATATTAGTACTGGTAAGCGTAGGGATCATCTTACTATTATTAATTAGAGGCTCTTTTTAAAGTCTCCATATTAATCCTCATTGTATCTGCTAGGAACAAATATCATGAGAGGGAGAGGGAGGGAGGGAGGGATGGGGGGGAATCAATTTTGATTACATGAATTTATACATGAATTTCTAACAATTATCTTTCTTAAAATTTGTAGTCCTTGCAGGAGCTTGAGTTTGATAAAATGGATGAATGTTAATATACTAACTGCGCTACTATGTGGGTTAATAATTGGCTAGTTCTACAAGAAGTAATGAAGAAGTTGGTGTTCATATCAAGCTTCTAAATTTAATACGTACTCACCCATTCTGGTAGATCATCGAATGGTGAAACTCTCCTGCCGGTAATGATCTCAAAGAGGATGACTCCAAAAGAGAACACATCAGACTTCAATGATACATTAGCTTGCCTAATTTTTTCTGGAGCGACATAACCCCTGAATGATAAAACAAAAGTAATGAATAATTTTATAGAAGAGACATGAAAAAGATTGAAAGCAATGAGCTCCATGCAGTTACAATGTGCCCACTAAGGCGTCCCCAGGGATCGTATCATCATCACCATCCAGCACTACAGATGATCCAAAATTGACGATCACAGGGTCCATATCTGAACGGACGAGGATGTTGGCTGGTTTCAAATCCATATAGAGAACCCATTGCTTATGTAGGTAATGTAAGCCCTTTGCTATCCCCTGAATTATCTTGAAACAGGAGGGCCAATCAAGACGAGATGCTGCATAATATAAAAAAGAAGAAGAAGAAGAAAGTATTAGTTATTATATATTGTGAGAACAAGAGAAATTAGGTCCATATGTGAAGTAGTATTTTTACTTGGGGACATGCCATTAATAATGCTTTCCAAGCTTTTAGCATTCGGCATGTATTCTTCGACCAAAAAGCATAGCCTTTCTTCAACTTTGGCATATCCCAGAAGTTTAACTATGTTTCCGTGTTGAAGCTTTGCACGAATACTGAGCTCATGCTGCAGTTCCAGATCATTAGAGACTGAAATCTTCTTGATGGCGGCTACAACATCTAGTCCGTTGTGCAATAATACACCCTGAAAAAATAAAACACAAGTTATTTTTTGGCAGAAAAGACAAAGTTATGATTCATTTCATGACAATAAACCTGAAAGAAAAATATGAACCCTTTGTATCATAGTGTCGTGCTGCAGTTTTAATTTAGAGTGTGATGTTACTTTTGCACTTATTACCTTTTGCAGTTATTATCGAAATAAGGCTACTAGTCCCAATGACAGCTTTTTATAACTTGAAAACTAGATTACAATTAAGATGTATATATAAATTAGTCCGTTTGAATGAACTAGAACTTTTTTTTTATTAGCTTTCTGTTCACTCCAGCTGATCCAAAGAGGGTCTTACTCGCTCCATTTATTTATGTAAGGTCTTTTAGCTCTTGATGCAGATAATAAGATAGCTTTAAATAGAGATGGATAGCCTAAGTGCCCTTCATTCAATAATTGGCCAAGCTTTACAACCGCACGCCCATGTCAATCCTTGCCCAACTCGCCAATTCGCTCGCCCACCAGTCCTAGTGCTCCTGAAGCCAAGGGGTTTATGTCAACAACAACAGACAACAATGGATGCGCCCCATATGTTGCTGTCCAAGCGATCTTTGGAGGTCATGCGCAGTCCAGGCTTCATCTACCTACAGATCCCTTTCCTTGTCCTCAGCATGCAGCTGGAGCAAGTAGCTGCTAGGCACAACAATTTTTCACATTCACTGGTTTTGAGTCGTGGGGGAAGAGAGATTTGGGAATTGCGAGGAGTCAGTTGACTGCACCCACAAGGGTTCAAATCCTGTTAAGTACATATATTTGGATTTTTATGGTTTTAATAGCTATGTGTAAATCTATTTGGTGCAGAAGCCGGAAGTTATTTTTTTTTGGTGAAAAAAGAGACCGTGGATAATATTTTTTGGTAATAGTATAACATTAACACGAATCACTCCAATATCATGCTACGGTGGAATATGCAGTGTATGTAGCCAAAGAAACAATACGTTTGGGAGTAGCTAACCATATTTTAATCTATGGAAAAGATCATTTTACTCCGGTATGATACTCCCATTTTAGTATATGTCATGGCCTTTGAGCCCGACAACTAATATTACAGTTATGTCAAGTCGAACCTTATGGGTCGGGAAAAGCCATGTTGTACCAAGAAATTGAAAGCAATCGCATCATCTTTTTAAAATTCATGAAATGTGTTTAATTATACCTTGTAGCAAATCGATCAAATGTGACAACGATGATTGTCCGAAAATCCAACACAAAATTAGCAAACGAAGCAAGGGAGTACCTTGTAGTAGCCTCTTTTATCATAACTATCTTTTGAGAAGTCGTTTGTAGCAGCCTCCAACTAAGACAAACTGAACTGTGCAATGCCTGTCAGGGAAGCAGACGATAGTTCAAGTTATGCAAACCTGAAACCGGAAGTAGTTGTGATACTATGCAATTCGAAGGGGTCAAGTGGTAAGCACTATTGATAGATGATATACATATGGTACCCCTTTTGTGCACTTATTTTCGATCACGCCGGGTATGGACTAAACATCCATAACCACCCCAAGCCAAATGCCCCTCAGCCCTCCTCTAAGCCAAGGCAGCAGGGAGCCAAAAATCCTAACCCCTCTCCCCCTAACTTGAACACAAGATGATAGAGATGGAGAGGTGGCCATGCGTGCACGGATCATATATACCACTAGTCAGAAAGATCAGAAATAATAATTTTGATCAGAAATGCATTGGCACACCTTACCTGACAAGGGATCAGACTCTGCCCTTCTTACTGTTGCTACCATGGTCTTCCCTTTGTCGTTTTTCGTTACTCCAGGTCTGCTATTGCCATTGAAAATTCAAACTAAGAGGCCTTCTGACATATTGCAAGTTTGGATTTTTTTTTTAAAAATCATTTAAATGCTTATTTTGAGTAGTCCCTTGAAATAGATAAGAGAGGCGCGTTTGGAAAAGCTAGCTAGCTCTCTAGGGCATACGAAATGTACTTACGTACATAACTTATGTGGATGGTTATATAGTTAATTTGCTTATGTAAAAAATGAATAATCCAGCTGAAATATTGGAATACTGTACCTTATATACTTAGCTCGTGCAGTGCTCTTGCAACAGCTAGCAGCCAAAGGAATAAAAAGTTGCATACTTAACGATTCAAATCGCATATATAATAACCTTAATTTTGTCAGCGTGAGTGCTAAAGGGCCATTAGTCAGTAGTTTAAGTTCAGTTTAGAGTGATGTGTCCTTGTTTCAACATCCTGCTTTGTGTCCTGCTTTGGACGGCTGATGTCTGATCTTCCAAATTAAACTAGTTAGTAACTTTGGGAACTTGCATTGTAAGTTAAGGTTACAGTACTAGTTGATAACATTTCGTTGCATGTTTGTTTGAAGCCTAGGATACATTACACTGTACTGCCATGGCATCTTTTTAAGAAAGAGAGGAAGAAAGGTTATTAGTCCACATCTTAATTATATCATCCAAATTAATGCAAATGTTAATTTACAACAAAATGTGACATGAATTTGCACCGCAGATATCTTAACGTACCTAGCTTGATCGGTTCTTGGTTGACTACTTTGTGGGTTTTCCGCCTGTCCTGCATACTGAAGTGCAAAAAATAAGAGTAATACCCAGCATGTGCAAAAGATGTGATTAATTGCTGCTCGATCTATCTATCTAGGATTACTGAGTGAGTCAATATAATGGGGTCTTACTTCTACTCTATTAGTAAGTATTATGGGCCTAGCTACTTTATATATGGGTTCTGCCAGGCCCATTATAGAAAAGGGATAAACTGTCTAACTCGTATAAATTATATGCTCAATTTGGCATGGCTTCAGATCTGAGATTCACTTCTTCAGATCTATCTATATTCTATAGTTTGCATTGCTAAGATTAAGAACCTTATGAAAACTCTATCTTTTGTCTAGAAAGAACACAGTTGAAGCAAACAGCTCAGGACCTCAGGTGTGTGTTACCAATTAATAGCTCGCAATTAATCAATTAACTAGTTAAGCCATAAAGTTACCTGTGTGCGTTGGGCCAAAGCAATGTTTGTGTCGACACCGATGGCTAAGATACCCAGCAGCATTTTGTTTGATATCTCATCATGTGCCCGGCGCAGCTGCTTGGACATGTCGCTGGCCTTGAGGTAACGGAGCAGGAAGCACTTGCCGTGGCACTTGGCGATGAGCAGGAGGGCATCGTTGAGGCAATCCGCCATGGCCTCCAGCGCATCGCGCATCGCGGGGTCCACCGTCTTCTCCTTGAGCCGCTCCGTTTGAGAGATGACCTGAGCCGCAAGCTTGCCGATGTCCAGGCAATCCTTCTTGTTCTGCTCAGCCGTTTCCACGGCCGTCTTGATGGCGAGCGCGACTTTCACGACCCTCTCCACGCTGCCGAGTGCGATATCGGCCATCTTGCGTCGTTGACCACGATCAGCTACATCATCGATCAGATCGGAAAACAGCCTTCTCGATCACTGCTAGCAGCTTCTTCTCATGCACAGTGATCGAACTTGGTTAAGCAAGAAGGAAGCTAAGCATACCAACCTTGTTATTGTTGGCTCTACTCCTTTCTTCTCGCCGCCGGCCGGCTTAGCTTCCTCCGATCCGGCTTAGGTAGCTACCCTGCACAAAGCGTGCTTGATGAGCTCTAATCAACAGCTCAACAAGTATATAGAAACAATCAAAGAGGGAGGGCGTTATCGATCGGTGACAGGCTGTGAGCCACGTTTAAAATAAAAGAATTAGGACCACGCCAAGTCAACTTGATGATCTTCTTCTTGTAATATAATAAATAATGAGTGAAGAAGGAAAACAAATTAGCAGGCACTTGCTATGGGTCAGCTAACTACTAGCCCATTCTTTTTTTATTTCTAGAAAAAAGGAATCGTCTTCAGTCGACAGCAGGCACTTGATCACTTTTACTGTTGTCCTTTCGCAGAAAAACAATCGGGGAAAATAGAGATAAGAACACTCATCTGGAACCTTTTTGGGTTCTTGCTGCTACTGCGCAGCGCTATTTGGTGGAGACGATCGCAGCGACGAAGAGACGCGGAGGAGGTTCGGGTGGTGGCCCGTGGGCCACATCGCATTGAAAAATTGTCATGGTTTGATCATGACCGTAGGCTCATATACGACGCGAGCACTGCAAGGCCCGTTTAGGACCCAACGAGCGAGAGAAAGGAGGACCAAATTGATAAGTTGGGACCCTCCCTGGGTTTGATGTCGTCTACGCCTGCTGACTGCTTTAGGCACACGTACAACAGTTTAGACAGCAGCTGTCTATTTGATTTGCCATGTCAAACACAGAGAGCTAAAAAGACAGTTTGTACAGTGAGTCGTCTATTTAGCTGTCTGCAAGCTATTTAATTCATTCATAAAAATAGTGATCAAATGTATGTTTCATCTTTGTAGCTATTTTGTCGTGTAACTTTTTGTTTCATTCAAGTCCCCTCTAGATTAAGAGAGACAGCAACTTTGTATCACATAGTGACATGCTCGGACACGCACACGTCCACTGCAAGTTAACTTTCGTGAGCATAGCTATCACAAAGTGCAGAAAATTGCAACCGGCCCGTCCATACTCTGTAAATTGCAACCCGTCCATAGCTATCACAAAGTGCGCAACATAATGACATAACACAACTATAGCTTCAGGAATGTATAGTAATAAAAACATTTCATGGCAGTCGGAGATGGACAAGATGAAGCATCACAATAATCAGTCACGCATGAATCATCACCATCATACAGCCTCCCTCTCCCAACTACAACCAGTTCCCTCTCCCAAATCTGAATCGAATATCACTACTTGTACTTAAGAGGGGTCGATGGTGGGCATCCAAACATCCAACAGCCTTCTTATCAGAGCATCCCTGCAAGATGTATTATAAACTGTTAAAATATATCATAGCAGCACAATGTAACAATTAGATGCTAACAGAAATCATATTACCAACCTAACAGAAATCATATTGCCTCAGTTATAATCTGAAAATAATTTTTTCTTCAAACACTTCATTGTATTTGCATGCTCCAACTTATCTTCATCGAACATCAATGCTACGCCAATTGCGAGAAAGCGGTTATATGTCTCAAACATCCTAACTTCAACATCTAATTTTCTTGCCTCCCTTTGCGCCTCTGCTGCCTCCTTTTGCTCCTTTGCTGCTAGGTGGGCTAGCTTTGTTTGTTCAATCTTCTTGGATGATAGCTTCTTTTGTACTTCCAATACCTTCAGCCGGTTTGCATGTGCATTAGCCTGAATGTTTCCAATTGTATTCAACTCCTCAAGATCTGTTTAGTCAATATCCTTCCCATTGGCTTTCTTTTCAAGTGCTGCCCTTTTAGCTTTTTTTTGCCCCATTGGCCTTGGGATTTCTTCCATATCCTCCAGATCTACATGGTCCATGTTCTCTCCTTCATTATCCTTATCTGAACTCTTCCTTTTGCGTGCTTGTTTCAACCCATTGTTGTATGTTATCCACTTTGCCTCATTTCGGACAGTGTACCATACCTCCATCAATAAAAATGCCCCAGCTTGAGATTTTTGTTGTCTTCTACGTAGAAAACATGGGCCTTATAATCCACATCTGATCATTAAACCCACTAGTAAAACCCTTCGAGCCTTCAACGAAACATTATGGAAGAGGTTAGTCCACTTATTAACCTTATGCCAACGGTCCTTCGCTTGCTTAGCATTTCTTCTCCTATGACTTGGGGTAGTCTCATTGTAGGTACGGTGTCAGCAAGATCATACCAATATTATTCATTCTTCCTATCAGCGCCGATGCTTGAGTCCGTTGAATTGTGCAGCCATGAGCTCATCTGTAATATTATCAAGTAGATTTATCTTAAAGAAATTAAGACAATGAGTGAGAAAATAGAAATTAGCATGAAAATGCACTGAAAGCTCACCAGCTTGACATCTTCTTCTTGTGTTCGAAGGATTCGCTTCTCAGTCCTCGATAACTCTAAGTCATCCCCGCTGTCAACAGTCACATACTTATTTCTTTCGGTTGATGAAAGAGGAGTGCCTATTTTTTCTTCTGGTGGTGTATCTTCCATAGTGCAAGGCGGCTTGAATGAGGCAAACTGAGCATGACCCCAACAAAATGAAAATTTTGAGATATATGAGGCTGGATAAAGTTTGTGAAGCCACCAGGAGGTATAGGATTTTTATCCCTGCTAAAATTTACATTATTCAGCAAGCCACCAGCGACTTAAAGAACTGAATAATCCAGAATGCTCAAGTTAGCATATATCACATTTCATGGGAAAGGGATTGTGGTTTCTGCTGTCATATTGATCAAGAGTGTGCAAAGGAGTTAGCTGGTGAGCAACTTGGGCTTTCATCTCCTTTATTTAAATACAGTTTTGACTACTTTCCTGTCTTTGGGTGCACTAACAAACTAACTTTGCATACCACATGTTCCTGGAGTGTTATCTTTTCGACCAGATACAAGTATTCAGTAATAATATGGATGCCATATACATATATTCAGTTTTTGTTATTAATCCTTGTGTCTTAATTGGACTGACTAGAAAGGTAGAGTGACAGAAAAAAAGTGACAATCATCAAAAGGAGTTAATCAACTGAAAGAACTGAATAAACTCTTATTGGACTGACTAGAAACTCAAAAGTGACAGAAACCTTTGGTGCAAGTTTTCTGCTGGTGGACTAATTTTATGAAAGTAAGAACTGCAAAATGTTCCTGATCCAGAGCACTGAGCAGCCAACAGCCCCAATTACATAAGTTTCAGGGTGTTTATGACAGCTGTAGTACATTGAAGGGGATTATATCATTCTGAGAAAAATGAAATTCTTCCTTTCATAGGCGTTGGGTGATGAGTTCAGTGAAGAACATGATTGTCACCACTCACTAAATGTACAATATTCAGTAAAGAACATGATTGTCTACCAGCATAAAAGAAGAACAATATTCCTCCTATGGTCTACCTGAAACCAAGATGTACAATTGCAAACTCCTACAATTGCTAACATCTAAATCAATTTCCATTACCTGGACAAGCACAAATCATGCACAGTGGTTGCAAAGATTGAAATTGAAGACATAGAGATGTACCATGTTGCTGGATCTGAACTTTGAGGTACCATCCATGGTTGAGCGGGGCTCTGACCAGCGCTGCCGAAGAAGCTGCCGGGGCCGTTGAAGAAGCAGCTCCTGTTGGTGAAGGAGGTCGGTGAAGTTGTGCCAAATCCACTTGCGCCACTCTGCTCAGGCGCCGGCGCCGCACGGTCACCGCTGGATGAACTCCTCTACTCCGGCGCAGCTCCCTCCTTGGCCTTCCGCATCTGCGCCGGCGTTGTCAATTTCCGTCCCACCGACGACATGGCAGCCTTGTGCGTTTGCGCCGCAGCGGCTCTCCACTGCCGATTCGCATCCGCCTTGAGCAGATCTCGCGCCGCCACCGCTGCCTGCTTCTCCGCTTGCCGCATGGTTGCAACCGTCCCCTTAGGCCAAGACTCCAAGAGCAAAAATTCCCCCAGCTCTCCCGATTCGGAGGGTCAGCACGGATTGCTGCGCCTTGAAGCTGAGTTGTGCTCAAGCCGGTGAGCTTCCAGACGGTTTCGGAGCTAGAAGGCGCCAGATTTCGGCCATTGTCAGAGTGGTCTCCGGCGCGCCTGTGGTTACCGAGTGGATTTATTTGGCGCTAGGAGGAGAATGGCGGAGAGGAAGATTTGGGGGAAGAAGCACGCAGAGGAGAATGGTGGAGAGGAAGATTTGGGGGAAGAAGCGCGCGCTTCTTTGGCGCTGACAGAAAAACACGCGCGCGGCCGAGCACAGGATCCACGCCACCGTCGATGGCACGGAGCGGGATGTACAACGCGCTCCGAGACTCGGCGTCTTGCGTCGGAGCACGCGCGCGTGCCGTCGATGAACGAGACGACGACAACGCCCTCTCTCTTCAGTTAATGACTACCACAGAGGCTAATTGCGCTGGCGTGTACGCAAATAGACGGCACCAGTCTGTGGGTCGTACGTGCCCTTATGGGCTGGTGATTTATCATTGCAAGAACTTCCCCATGGTGGGCCGATCATTCGGGTCACGCTCAATGCACAAGGGTCCTACCTCCATGTACTTTTTGGGTAGTGTTTGGTTACTTGAATGGAGTGGAACATATATGGGATGGTTCAACTGGATAGGATGATTCTGAACGATATAATACAAGTTGGATGTTTGGTTGTCTGAATGGGGTGGTACATGGTTTTGTTTGGTTTCTTGAATAGAATGATACAGGATGGTACAAGATCACGTTTGGTTACCTGAATGAATCAGGGTATGGTAACCTCCCTACTATAGGTGGTAACTTTACCTCTACGAAAGCAAATAAAGCTTGTTAGATAAATAAATTGACATCAAAGAATGCATCCAGATATAAGCCCAACACTGAACAATGAGTACAGAGACAAGCTCAACACTGAGATATTATCATAGATAATAGTTCATATATACCAGACCATAGTTCATACGTACCAAACAGTACGCATGCAACTAAACCTGGGTTGCCACCGGCCTTCCACAGACATGCGCGTACCGTTAATCACTACGTCCGATAAGTTTTGTGGTTGCGGGTATCACATCCTCCAGCAACTTTGAGTTAGAAAAAAAAAGTTTGGCATAGACTTAAAGACCGAGATGCTTTCTCCCTTTCGGATACCAACAGCACGTGACAAAATAAAAAGTCTTACGAGTGAAATCTCAAAATTGAAGTGACATTTATGGCTATTTTACAAAAATTTCACAGAAGAATGGGAGGTACAACACGTGTTAGACTGGAAGCCAAGCTGATTTCAGTCGGCTAAACGATATCAATTTGTCTCGTCTTATAACTGATCTGAATTTTAGAAAACAGAAAACTATATTCAGAATTTTGGGAGCACGCATTCAACGTCTTATTTTGAAAGATTCAGTGTTTTCTTTTTGCTTGTGAACAAACCACAAACCGAAAGGTGGAATATAATATACGCCAGTTTTGTGCCCTATAATGGTTAGCACATTGTTGATCAGCACAAAATGACTAGTACTAATTTTTTTTGTTCCTACTACGAAGATACGCGGTAGGTTGAGGCCCTGTTTGTTTGAGCTTTAGCTTTCCAAGCTTTCAAGAAAGCTAGCTTTTGGCTTTTGCTCCCTAGAAGGGTGGCTTTCCGAAAGCTAGCTTTCAGAAAGCTAACACCGTTTGGCAACTAGCTTTTGGAATGGTTTCTTCAACCTTGGATGCCGGCCGGAGGGGGAGATTCGGGAGGCGGCGGCCAAGGAGGGGCTGCGGGCGGCCAGGGAGGGGAGGCGGGCGAGGAGGGGCTACGGGCGACGAAGTTCGTCTTCCTTGGGAGGCGGAGTGGCCGGATCCTGCCAGCGGCGGCTTATGCCTCGCGGAGGAGACCGGAGGGGCGCGCGGATCCGCGTCGGAGTAGCTCGCCGGAGGAGAGGGAGACGACGTGGAGGAGGGGACAAGGAGGGACGACGGCGGCAGGCGTGCACCGGCGGGGGACGCCGCTGAGGCCACGCGACGAGGAGGAGGCGCCGGACGGGGTGGAGCCTGCGCGGAGGAGGAGGCGCCGGACGGGGAGGAGCCCACATGGAGGAGGGGCGCGCGTCGGAGAAGCTCGCCGGAGGAGACCGGAGGAGAGGGAGACGACGCGAGGAGGGGAAGGAGGGGCGGCAGCGGGTGTGCGCCAGCGGGGAGGAGGGTGTTGCGCAGGCAGGGAGGAGACATGAGGAGGGGGAGATGGCGTAGATGGAGATGTAGCAGAAAGAAAAATAACGGTTCGCAACATAAACGATGGCAGGTGGGTAATTTTTGCAACCTTTACGTGGAAAGCTGCGGAAAGCTTACATTTCACTACTTCTGAGCTTTCCATGTAAACATAGCTTCTATGGGCTTTCGGCTTTCGGAAAGCTCAGCCTAGAAGATGGCCGTTTGTTTGAGCTTTCCAGCTTCCAGGGTGGAAAGCTGCTGGAAAGCTCAAACAAACAGGGCCTGAGAACAGCCGGCCTCCTCCGTTAGTGCAAGAGGAACCTCCGGATCAAACACAGCCATGTGAGAAACTGTGCCACTTCAAATCGCATGGCCCAGCCCATTCGGTCGGCCGACAACATTCAGTTCAGAAAACTGGCAAGCAGCATACCAATCCTTTCCCATGTGACAAATATATATGTGCATAAACAATCATTCTTGCCAGGTCCTAGTACTGTCCACAAGATAACAGAGTAAAGGGAATTTCGATGAAAAGAAGATGAAAAAGAGACTAATGTTCAAAACTACAAGTAACATTTGTAGATAGACCACAATGTTATCTACACTAGTACTAGAGGCATGGTTCTCAAAACCTTGAACAGGGCACAAAAGTCCAGCTGAACCATTTAGCTGATTTTAGCCATTCAGCTGGGTACTGAAAGTGAAAGGCCACACAAGCACGGCTGCTAACCTTATACCAGCATGCGCAATAATCTGCTACCTTCAAGCAATTTATCGACATGCTTAAAGAGTCGCATTGACATGCGGAAAAAAGAACACTGATTTCAAATCTGTTGAATCCGAACTCCTGCATTCTACAATCGGTTTAGAAAATAGGCAAGCACTAAGCAGCATCCCCATCCTTGAACCTGAGCCTGCAGGAAAAATCCCGTCTTGTGAATCGATGAACTCAAAATCACTGAACGAAATGCTCTCGATTCATCGCCGCACTGCTGGTTGAATTGCCTCCCGATGGTTGCACACGAGCTGGAGCGGATGGCCTGCCGTCGGGGCAGATCGCGGCGGAGGAATTTTTTCCTGCCGGCTCAGGTTGTCGGAATCGTACGCCGGTGGCCGTGGTGATTCGTGCTTCAGGAGAAATAGAGGCCAGACGAGCGGCGGCGGTGTCCGCTTTTGCATATAGCACCCTGGTCGGTGTCCGCTCCTCCTCCCACCCTTACGCTGGCGCCAGCGCCCTCTCCGCCCGTCCGCCGGGAGCGCAGGGCCTACCGCCGGCCATTCCACCACTCCCCATGAATTGCAGGCTGCAATCTGCAGAGTTATAGCTCGTCGGCAAGCGAGGAGTCCAGCGGCCAACTGGCATCCCGAAGCGGCGCAGGGTATCCAGGCAATCGGCGACATGGACCGCTAGACGGAATCCTTCCGTTCTGTTCTGTCCGAGACAGGAAGGGGGATGGATCGTTCTGTTCATGCTCCTCTATGCTGCATCTATCTGATATCCTGATCTGAACAAAATGTGTCGCCACTGTGTGCTCTGTGCACGGGCAACGCTCTCTGGTCTGTGATGGAAGAAAGACACGCGGCCTAGGGATCCGCCGTGTTTGGCATCAGCGATGGAGAGCCAGCGCTTGTGCCCACGAGGCGACGAGAAGCTTGATGTTCTCGCTCATCTCAGACGGCCGCAAGGTGTTCGTGGAAATACCTCGGCCTCATTGCAATTCTGAACCTTCAAGGACCATGCAGTGTCATGCCGAAGTGCTCAACATCTGTGAAAGGCTTGCAATTTGCACCGCCTACCTACTCCAGCCCACAGTCAAGAGGAAACCATGTCCGTGATGATCAGAGGCAGGGTTTACATTATCGATAAATAAAAAATATCGGAGATTAGTGATAAACGGGAATTCGGTGATAGAGAAATTTTTTCGGACAAAATTTATTAAAATAAATTCTCAATTTATGTAGAAATAAATGTAGATTCTCCCCAAACTATGTAATTTGAAAAAGACACATAATAATGTTGAAAAATGAAGGTCAGGGGATCATCAAGTAGACCAAAAGTGAACACGAGTCCTCATAAAACAGCAAATAGTGAGGTTAAATTCAAACCACCGATATTTTTGGATATAAACTAATTCTATCAGACCCTGCAGGCAAAACAGATACATCAGAGTTATCGGAAATCTATGAGTGATAATGTGAACCCTGATCAGAGCAGACCCTGATCAGAGCAGGCTGCCCAGAAAGAGCTGGTGGCCGAGTGCTCCAATCAGCATGGCTGTTATTGGTTCAGGACTTCAGGTTCAGGCCGGCATTGGTGGTCGTCGTCGTCAGGTTCAGATGTTCACTGTGCACTGACGTGTTAAGGGTCCAAGCTTAGGTGAGCCGAACTGCTCAAGTACAGGTCCCATCTGCGAACCGCATCTGCCCATCGTGTTCCCTGACATAGAGCACAGAGGCTCAACACAGCTCCATCTGAAACCTCCTCCCTTTCTCTGCTCACTGCTGACATGTCAGTGCCACTGCAATCTCCTCCAGGAATTTCATTTCATAGGCTTTGGGCAAGCCAAAAACAGTTTACATAATAATGGTTTCAGCAGATTTTGAGGAAAAACAGGGGAGAGAATCTTCCTATAGGTTGCTACATGATAGGAAAAATCAGACACCAGGACTCAATTTCCTGTCGTTCGGCGACGGGCCATCTGTGGTTCCAGAGCTGTACATCTTGCTTGCAATCGGCCCACAGTTGCGAGTGGGAGGGGGCTGATTGGTTGAAAACAGCATTGTTGCGGTGCTTCCACAGAAAGTGCTTCATGGCTTGTGTTGTCGGATGGGGAACATCCCATACAGCAGAGGTGCTGCATCTTTGGACGTTGATGCCTAGAGCAGACCAGGCTTGGGCTGCCAAGGGGCAGGTGAAGATGACGTGGTCGCAGTCCTCCACATCAGCATGGCAGAGTTCGCACTCGGCATCGTGGAGGACATTCTTCTTCAAGAGGTTGGCTCTGCACTGGATGCGTTGCTGCACCTGGAGCCACCCAAAGAACTGGACCCGCGGTGGCACACGGTTCTTCCAGATGAAGTTGTAGAAAGCGCACGGAGGGGATCCAGTAGCAGAGAGGAGCCGTTTGTAGACCGGACCTGGATGCGTTGCCTGACCTGTTAACTTGGTGTGCCCAGTGCTGACAGAGATTCAAGAACTCAGCATTGTTGCAACACATGGTAGAAAGTTTAACCATGCCGAAATGGTTACTCCTTCGGACTGATTGCTCCATACTGTTCATACACTCATCACTCATCGCTGCTGCTCTGAACTCTAGCTCTGTCTCCACCATAAAGTTTTCAGCCCACATGGTATCTCTGCTTTCAACAACCATAAGAAAGGTGAGTCATTTTACAAAGCAAGGTATCTGTCCTCACAAATCTGTGAAGCTAAGAATTCAAATCACAATTGATTTTTCCAAAGAATTACTCTCCTCTTGATTCATGACCACATTGCTGGTTGGATTGCTGTCTGATGATTTGCACACGAGCTGGAGTCGCCCATGGTGGACGCCTGCTGCAGGGGCGGAGAAGCCGATCTGAAGAAGGGAGGAGAAACAGAGGAGGCCCGAAGAGCGCCGGCGGTGGTGGCACGATCCGAGACGCACAACGGCGGGGATGGCAGAGGTCGCCTCGGCGGCGCGACCTCACCGGCGCCCGCAGCCCGGAAGACTCGCAAATGCCTCCGGATTGGATCGTAACATTTTCAAATTACCCTCCAGGATCCGATTATTTGTGCATAGCCCCGACACATTTTGAACTAACCCCCTAATTTGGATCATGATTAATAGTCGCGATCTGAATATTTATAATTAAAACCCTGGATTTTGCATATAGCACCCTGGATTATTTATAAATTTTGTTCTGCATCTGTGTAGAGTGTAAGCCAGAAGAAGTACCATTCACCACTAAACAAATTGGGACGAATGATTATGTTGGCGAATGGCATGTCAACTGTAAGGCACCTTGTGCTGTGGATACGATGATCACTGAGTCAAGGATATATAAACCCTGACGGTGGCACAATATCGCTCAGCACTGTGGTAGGACTCCGTGTTTTCAAATTCATATCATTCTTAATTACTCTGTCAGGATTGTATAATACTATGTGTGTTGAGTGTATTCTAATCACAGCACTACGTGTTTGAGTGTATTGCATTCAGAGTTTCAGACATGATGAGTACTCAGCTGAAAACGAACACTACTAAAAAAATGACCTCTCATCTCGAGGCTCAGTACCGGTCACTATTTGGCCCGGTACTAATGTGAGCTTTAGTGCAGGGCCTATTGGATAGTCCCCGAGGAGGTCCCTATGATCCCTTTTAGTACCGGGTTTAGTAACAGGTGGAGCTCCCACCTGGTACTAAAGCCTCCCGTCCTCCACCGCCGCCACCTTCTTATCCTCAACCTGCACACCCAGCTCCTTCTTCTTTATTCTTCTCATATCCTTCTTATCCTCTCATCTCCCTCACACTTAGCTTCCTCGATCTCCTCTACCTTCCCTTAGCAGCAGCGGCGACAGCGGGTGGGAGCCGACGGAGGAGGCGGTGAGGCCGGGTGGAGGCGGAGGTGCGGAGGCGGGGCGGCAGGGCTGGTTGGAGGCGGAAGCGGACGGGGTGGCGGGGCTGGGTTGAGGTGAAGGGGCGGAGGTGGGAGGAGGGCGGTAGGGCAGAGGGCCGCGGGAGGCCGGAGCCGGTGGCGGGGGGAGGCCGAGGCCAGCGGGGGTCAGTGGTGACGGGAGGCCCGGGCCGGCGGAGGCCAGTGGCGGGCGGAGGGCGGGGCTAGGGGGATTTCTTTTTTTTTAATTTTTTAATACCCTATAGTACCGGTTATTTTAACCGATACTAAAGGATCCTCTCTAGTACTGGATTGCTAGTACTGGTTGCACAACCGGTACTAGAGGGGGTTCCCAACCGATAGTAGTGGCGTTTTCTCTAGTAGTGGAAGGATGCATTTTTCTAGTACGCGGCAGAGCAAGTCACCCAATCTGTATTTCATTGTTAAACAATTTATTATGGCATGCAGCATGCCGCCTTCATCGTAAGGAACCAATAATCCAGGTTAGAACATAGACTCAATTGTCCATTCAATGAATCTAGAGGTGATGGGCGAGGGCAGTTGACTTAGTATTTGATGAAACTCCACATGTAAATAACCTTGTCAACATAAATAAGCTAAATATTCTGCTTAAGATACTGCAAATGGCCCCCTAATTATTTCATTCTACCTCCGCCCCGGTGCGACGGATGCCTCACGGGTGGGCTATAAGAGGGGAGGGGGGATGTCAACAATTATAAAGTTAATGTCTTAATTGGAAGGAGTTGTAAAATTCAAGTTGCAAAATCTTTCTCTGCGTACCAAGGTGTTTTGATGACAAATTTTTAAAACATGGATCTTTCAGCGTTGCAAACCCATTTTCTTCCCATTTATCAATCGTAGTCGTCGTTGTGAGCTTAAGGATACAATGGAATTCTTTTTTTTTTCTTTCTTTTTTCTTTTGAGGAGGGGGGTTATGAATCCATGAAAGGAGGAATGTATAAGTTAGTGACAAAGTAATGCATGTAGTCTTAAACATATCAAAAGATGAAATAATGCATTGTATGAGCTATTTATCTGTGAACTAAATGCACTCTTACTTAATTTAACTATATGTTATTCTTGAAAATATAAATATGAAATCTCACATTCTTAAAGAATGGCCTGACCATACAAATTCGAGACAAGGACAAATTCGAGACAAGGACGTGTTACGCTGCCGGCCTTCTTTTTCAATACACGTGAGAAGGGGAGAAAAAAGTAATTCAAGCAGTCAAGCCACGTCACCAGAGGCACACGTTTAGGGATAATCAGAGGCACAAGCAATTCGGACAAATAAGGTTGCAGGGCCGCTTCGGCCCTACTCGAAGTTTCTATATGGATATGGCCGCCGCTTTAGAGCCGGCAACTCTTTCACACCATTTAGCGTCGCAAGAGCATCCGTCATGGTGGGCCTATGTTCCCTGTCTTGCTCAACACACAGGAGCCCAATCTCCATGCACTTCTTGATCTGCATTAGCTGAGACTTGCAACACAATGACGATTTAAACAACTCCATCCGTATATTGTCCCGAGCTTCGAAAGCCTGGAAAGTAAGAACATAAATTAGGTCATGTTTGGATCCACCCAACTAAATTTTAGCAAGCAAAGATTTAGGAATATTCTTTTAGATAAACTTTAGGAATATTCTTTAGCTAGAAGTGTTGGATCCACTAGCTAAATGATAGTTGAAGTGGTAGTTACTTATCCTACGCTTCCCTCCCATTTTAGAAACTTTTTCCAAGGAAGGTCGAGGCACAATTTTATCTTTAACTAGTTTAGCTGGGTTCAATTAGCTAAAAGAATCTTTACCTACCTAAACTTTAGCTGGATCATGTTTGGATCATAACATCTGATAGTCAGCTAAAATTTAACTGATGGATCTAAATAGGACCTTAGTCCCAACTGCTTTTGTAATATAAAAAAGCGTTATTACGAGGTACTTACCCATTGAATTAATTCGCTTATATTAGGGGGCGTAGATATGATCATACTGCCAATAATGGTCCCAAGGAGGGTGTTGCCAAAAGAATACACATCGCACTTCGTTGGCACACATCCTTTGTACTTGTATTCTGGAGCCATGTAATGCACGTATGGTCTCACGATATATAGTTAATCAGGTAATGGAAATAGTATTTATATATTGGAGCAACGTCTTACATTGTGCCACCTATGCTGCTGTCGAAGGTTTTTTCAACACCAAGGTCCAACTTTCTAGCTATGCCAAAATCACTGATCCGAGGATTCATATCAGAATCGAAGAGGATGTTCTCTGGTTTCAGATCCATATGGACGACACGTTGCTCATGTAGGTAATGTAGCCCCTGGACTATCCTCTCAATCATTTTGAAGCGGCAGGACCAACCAATAAATCGAGACCCTGCAGAGATCACATATCATGCAACGAGAAGCAACTATTGATCAGTTACATCAAAGTTAAGGGATGCTTGGTCCAGAGGTGAACTATAACCAGTACTTGTACAGAACAACATACCCCAGATAATGTCCTCCATACTTCCGTTTTCCATTTATTCTTCTACAAAACAAAATTGTCTTTTTTGATCTCTAGCATATTTTCCAGTATGGCTGATCAAGACCATTATCACTTCGTGGCAATATCCCAGAGGTCTAGTTATGTTTTTGTGCTTCAGATCTACAAAAACATTAATTCCATCGTATAGCCGTCCGTCCTGCAGGACACCCTGAGAAGTATAAACACCATGTCAGATGGTGGATTTCTGTTTTTAACAGAACAGAAGGGAAAAAGCAGAACTGCTGATCTTAGCATTAAAGTTTCGCCAAAAGTTCAATGGCGCCCTGGCCTCAGGCTTCAAAATCTTCATCAAAGTCCATCAAGTTTCATCTTTGGCTCACTTTGGTCTTTGGGCTGGAATGAAGCATGGGCACCACCACACGTGTGTGCTTTGAGGTTTGAGATGCTTTCAATTGGGAGTTGCCCTAGAGAAACGAGTGACGTGAAAACTAACTTCGAGGACCGTAGAAACCAGGCTCACTACAGATGGCAATTTTCAAAAGGAACCACCAATGAAAATGCTAGATCTAGAGTTGCACGAAAGACACTTTCCCTAAACTCCCTGTCTAATGTAGAGTACAGTTGAGAGGAGTTTTCGTGGCTTCTTGCCATGAGCTAAAATGCCACAAAGGAGGACTTATAGGAGGTATCGGAGGACACAACAGCCAAGGGTTAGCTTTAGGCGTGATTGCGGGTTTGAGCACAGACTAATACCAATTAGTTTATTCCCTGCCCTTTGGGACAGCAAATTGGTAACATTTAGTATAAATTTAAATTTGAAATTACTTGTTACACGAAGAAAAATAGTCTTAACCTATCTCTGCCTGATATTCAACTAGCTAGTGATGCCTACGTGATTATATGGAAAAGTACACAAACCTAGAATCAACAAACCAAGAAAGTAACGGATCGGAGTACCTTGTAAACACCACCAAAGCCGCCCATTCCAATCTTGTTTCCGTCCGAAAAGTTCTCTGTAGCGGCCTTCAATTCAGATAAACTGAACATTGTGAAGCCTACATTGTATAAAAATTAAGCCACACAGGAACAGGGCTTGAATTAAGGGGTGTTTGGATACGAGGTGTTAAACTTTAACAGTGTCACATCCGATGTTCGGATGCTAATTAGGAGAACTAAACATGAGCTAATTATAAAACTAATTGTAGAACCCTGTGCTAATTCGCGAGATGAATTTATTAAGCCTAATTAATCCATTATTAGCAAATGGTTACTGTAGCACCACATTGTCAAATCATGGACTAATTAGACTTAATAGATTTGTCTCGTGAATTAGACTCCATCTGTGCACTTAGTTTTGTAATTAGCCTATATTTAATACTCCTAATTAGCATCCAAACATCCGATGTGACGGGTGTTAAACTTTAACACCTTGTTGCCAAACAGGCCCTTAGATTATATTAATACCTAAACATGCATGCATGAAGCTGTAGGAGCAGTTGGAGCAACATCACTTTGAGATCTAGTACAGTTGCAATAAAACACTATGCTACTTGAACCAATGATGCACAGAGTTGCAATAAAACACTATACTTTGAGATCTAAGAAAACTGTTGGAGCAACGTCACTTTGATACACAGAGTTGCAATAAAACACTATACTTTGAACCAATGATGCACAAGGACCCAAGATGCAATAGACGGTATTGATACTTTGATAGCTTTTCCTTACCATCAATAACCACTCGCCGTTGGGGTGGGGTGGAGGAGGAGGAGGAGGAGGAGGACCACCAGCAGATTGGATGTTTGTCACCATGATGGTGGTCTGGACATTGGTGGCGAAGTTCCCCAGCTGCAGTTTCCTCACTATATCATCCTGGACCCAGCCCAGCTCCTTGGCCATGTCCCTTGCTAGGCTATACTAGTGCTAAAAAGGACTAGTATATAAACATCCGACGGTCAAGATTAATTGTATACTACTGAAACCTACACCTGTGGTATGGGTGGTATACATGAGTAGTATAGGTAGTATAAGGGTATCATGGTAAAAGAACACAAATAACATCACTAAAATTTTATTTTTGACACTAGCGTAAAGTTTAAAAGGCCATTCCGTTTGAAATATCACTTTTCACATGTAATAATTACTAAATCATCCATAATCATGAACATTTAGATATTATATATACTACTAAGTAGTGTACCGTAAAAGAGCTCTCCCACTAAGCGGCGAAATATGTGCTTCCGCTGGCACTCCGTGACCAGCTCGAGGGCGCCACTACGGGACACAGGCAAATTGCCGAGTGCCAGGGGCACTCGGCGAAGTGCAGAATACCCTCGGCGAACCGTTTGCCGAGTGTAACACTCGGCAAACGGCACACGGCAAATATCGAGTCAGCAAACACTAGTTCGCCGAGTGTTTTGTGTCGGCACTCGGCAAAGACTTTGCCGAGTG
>NC_028457.1:37676787-37795636 GCF_000263155.2 Setaria italica | reverse complement strand
TATTATATCATCACATCATGGTAAATCTCATAATTTTCAGATTTTGATTGTTTTTTTTACAATTTAAAAATACTACTGCCACACGTTCATGGTCGTGTTTCCTGAATAAGATGTTCGAAATTTCTTTTCATTTCATGAGTCAGGTCTCAAATTGGTCCAAATAACATGAATATCATTTTTCGACTCATTTTATTCCATAATTTGAATCACTTGCAGTTCAAATTTGACTTATACCAAAAATTCCCTTGAAATGTAATTAATTAAATAAATATAGCAAATAAATTCAAAAATATACCAAATTTTAACATGGAGTACCACATGTTGTATGTGGGGAGTAGAAAAAATTTCATGGTGAAAAGAGGAAAAAAAATTATTTTTTTGCCGAGTGTAAAAAAAACACTAGGCAAACCCCCCTCTTTGCCGAGTGTTTTTTTTGACACTCGGCAAATTGCCGAGTGTTTTTTTTGACACTCGGCAAAGAGGGGGCTTTGCCGAGTGCTTTTTATTTGACACTCGGCAAAGCCCCGATTTGCCGAGTGTTTTTTTTTTGCCGAGTGTTTTTAGCTTGGCACTCGGCAAAAAGCTTGTTTGCCGAGTGTCCGAGAAAAAACACTCGGCAAAAAGAAAACACTCGGCAAATTTAAGGTTTCCCGTAGTGCGCGTTCCAGGGATTGGGCCAGATCCTCCAGCGCGTCACGCATCACCTCGTCCTTCATCGTCTCCGTCGTCTCGTCAAGCTTCCTGAGGAGAGCGCTGACCCTGGCAACGCACCTCTGGATGTCGCAGCACTCCTCCTCGTTCTGCTTAACCGTCTCCACGGCCTCCTTGATCTTGAGTGCGATTTCAACGATCTTCCCCACGCTGCCCAATGCAATGTCAGCCATCTTGCTCTTGTGCGGTTGACTGCAACAACAATAATCTTCAAGACTATGTGAAGGAAAGGCTCAGATGCTGATCTTATGAGATATGGACAAACCATTCTCGTATTCTCATATTTTCATCATTGCCTTCGCTTCACACCTCTTCCTCCTTTGAGCAGGCACAGAGGAAGCGATGCTGCCAGCCTGGTCTCCTAGCACCCCGAAGTATGCTCCGGTCTGAACAGGTTGTCAATACATGATTGCTCAACCCACACACTATATTAGTCGAACAATATATCTCGTTAGTCGAAGAAGGAATCAGTGAAGACACTTGCTAATGACATATTAATAAGACAGGCTGTCAGACATTGACAACAGTTTTGAGATAAAACAAAGCAGATCGATGTGAATGTTCAGCAGAACACAGTTCAGGTCTCATAGGGCACATGCATGAAAAAATGGCCCTGATTAATTTTGGCTGCAGATATGATGGTGCGATGCTACAACAGTACAACTACAACATATAATAGCTCTACTGTGAGAAATTAAAATTTTCTGCGACTAATACATGCAAATTAACACTTCAAATGATCCTGAAAAAGAGTGGTCATCCTAGGTTATTTTTGTTTTGGCAAACATAATCATAGGATATCTTTTTTGGTTTACCAACGACCAGCTCGTTCAGTCAAGCAAAGAAATGCAGTGAAGACAAGCAGCAGCATCCAGCTGGAAGGGAGAGGAGGTGGATGCATATATGGCTATATGCACATGGGATGGGACGTATTGGAAGCACAGATCGAGATCGAGTTGACCTGAACCAACTGGTCGATATCAAGAGCAAGGCGTGTTGTGATTAGCAGTGCGCAATAATTGGACAGGGTAAGCGTTTCTGAATTTTATAAGCTAGCTGGCTATTGGGTGAGTCGTTGTCATCAGTACCTCATCGCTGAAGAGAGCTCAAGCAGGCAATGACCTGCAGACAATCAATCGGTTTCCATCACTGCTAGTAGTAAATGAGAGCATGGTAAAGCCGATGACAATCCATCCCATGCATGCAGAAATTTCAGCTCTAGGGCACGAGGACATAATGTGTCAGGCACAGAAAATGGCATTGCCATCTTGATCTCGAGCAATCTTGCACACACCCGCTTCGCTGGTTGCCTCACTATATAATTGCAAAAGTAATGAAGAAGCTCAGTTGGGCCTGAATCTCTCTGTTCTGAAGCCTCTGGCAATGGCCAATACTGACGCATTGCCTCTATAAAACTATCAAATTACTAACAATGTAGCACATTTGAGAAAACGATTGCCTCGTTTTAATAGAAAACAAAACCACTGGCACATTCATAGAGAATTACTAACTTGAGAGTTTTTTTTTCTAATGTGAAGCAACACCACAAAATGCAGAACAATAAATGTTTTTTTTTCTAATGGAAGTTATGGTACTGTAGCATCAGCCGTCAGAGAATACATGCATACATTATGTTTCAGCTCGGTCCAGTTTCAGCTCAAATTGTTGATCTTCAGCTTGAGCTTAACCAGCATATGAAATCTCTTTTTCAGTAGTAAGCAGGTCGGCTGGGTTGTATCTGGATGTCGTCCTCAGAGCCCAGCATTTCAAGAACATCGGACATGCTCGGTCGCTTCTCTGGATCCTCCTGAACGCATAGCAGTGCTATCTTAACCCATCTCATTATCTCGGCATTTTGACGCTTGTCATGCAGCGATGGATCGATGAACTCCAGCAGCTCTCCTGCTGCACATAAGTCCCACGCCTGAAAGAAGCTAGTACTGATTAGATGATGAACTAAGAATACTGTGAGATGTTTCATGTGAACTTGCGCTCTACTCGAAGACGTTCACTTACCCATTTATTAAGAGGCCCATAGTGACGTGATTCAGCTGATAGTTCTAGCGGAGGTGGAGGGAGCCTCTTCCTGCTAATGATCTGAAGAAGGGTAACTCCAAAGCTGTACACATCAGACTTTTTGGATAAACAGCCTTGCCTGATATATTCAGGTGCAATGAACCCCCTGAAAAAAATATAAAGATCACCAAACCAAATCGTTCGTCAGAATTAGCAAATGTTGTAATGTAATGTAAAATGAAGTTTTACCGTGAGCCTGTTACAATGCCAGTGCAGTCCTCATCTGCACCCGGCTTTAGTGCTTTCGATATCCCAAAGTCGCAAATCTTAGGGATGAAGTCAGAATCCAAGAGTATATTGCCTGGCTTTAAATCCCCGTGAATTATGTGTGGCTCACACAATTGATGCAGATACTTAGCTCCCTGAGCTATCCCTTCGATTATTTGACGGCGCTTTGGCCACTCAAGTGACTCCCTTGCTCTCTCACCTGTATGTAAATCGCAAACATGCATACATGAGAATTGTATAATAATTTAATCCAATCAGTATATAAAGATAGTAGAAACTTGCCTTCATATATGAAGGAATCCAAGCTTCCGTTTGGCATATACTCAAATACCAAGATCCTTTCTCCCTTTCGGATACAATATCCTTGAAGCTTAACTATATTTGCATGCTGAAGCTTTGGAATTAGCTCAATTTCATTTTGAAAGTGTTTAAATGGAATTTTCCCTTCATATGATGCTCTTTTGACTGCGACCTCGAGTCCCATTTTTAGCTGGCCCTGAAAAGTGTAAACACCAATTACAAGTAATGATGCAGCTTTGTTAGAAAAAGGATGGAAAAGCTGAACACAGAGTAATGTTGCTACTTCATCTGCGCACTAGAGAAAAGCTGTTTTGGGAACATGAAAAGAGATGAAAAGCAAAGCAGGTGTAATTGTAAAGCAGTACCTTGTAAACATAGCTGGAGCCACCGAATCCAATTTTATTTTCCAGTGAGAAGTAATTTGTCGCATGTGCCAACTGAGAGAAACCGAACTTGGTAAGATCTGTTGTTTAGAAGAATGTGGACCATTGAAATATTGATTTAGTATGGTTTTCCTGGCACTGAAAATGTATGCTATTACTATTAGTATGGAATGCATGATGCCAAATTTTAATGTCTAGCTCATACCTGTTCCTTTGTAGCTGATGTTGGGACACCAACAGCAGCACCTTGATATTTGGCTCTTTATTGTAAAATCTTCAACAATATCTTGAAGCATGCAGAAAATGTTATCTTAGTCTTAGTGCAGTTAATGTACAAAAGCTTGAAAGCTAATAATAAATATCATATCGAGATAATAAGATCATATAATTAAGACTCTGATATGCAGTATGAATGCCTAAAACAGAAGTACCTGATGGATCTGCAAGCAATTGAAACTGTCCTAAATCGCCAACCAGTTTTCCCCTATCATCGTCGCCAGGCATTTAAAAGAAATATGATATGAACTCTTTATAAATTCTTGAAGAAGTAAAGATGAAATGTTGCAACATTGCACCTGTCATTGTTGTTCAAATGACTAGCTGGCGACCCAGCAGGAGGTAAATGAGCACCATCCTAAAACAAGAAAATAGGGATAATCAACAAATATCATGTTGTTAATACAGTACTGGTGAGAATGAACAATGATAAATCACGGACAGTTGAATTTTTCCTTTTTTTCGTTTTAACCACAAAACTGTGCTACACTAACACTACTTGACAAATTGAGGTGAGATTACAGTAGTCATTGTACATTTACCTGCTTGATGATGTTCCTTTTTCCATGCAAGCTCCCCGTGTCAACAACTGTGAGTTCGAACTGGATGTCCATTTTCAAATCAGTCAGATGCTGATTCCAGAGATCCATATCCTTCTGCACTGACTCAAACTCCTTGGCGAGATCAGATCCACAGCAGAACTTGTACATGTAGCTGCTATGCTGATAGCCTATGATGAGCCGGTATGCTCTGCGGAGGGTGCTCTTCAGCCCCTTCATCGGCTTCCACATCTCCAGGTGCTCGAAGGATCTTGAGACTTGCTGTAACTGTTCCAGCCGATTCTTGATCATCGATGCACGGTCAGTGATCCGTCTGCACGCCTCCTCATTCTGGCTTACCGTCTGCGCAGCCTTCTCGATCATGCTGATCAGCCCAAATAAGTCCACCCCTAGGAGCTGTGTTATGTTGGCAACCATCCCGCATAGCGCCATCTCTCACCTTCTTACCGACAGAGCATGGTATGTGTATCATCAGAACTACTAAGATATGATGATCAAGGAACAGGAAATGGGCATACATACACTCGAGTAAGAACGTAAGATGACTAACCTTTCTCCCCTATTATGACAGTCCTTAGCTTTACTTTGACAATCCTTCAATCTGCTCAGGCACGCCTTGAAATAGCCCACCGAGGATGTAAGAGCCTGACTCTCCAGAGTTCCAACTAATGCATGCTGTATTATGAGAAGTTGAGGATCCATAAAAAAAAGGCTGGCCATAGTTAACGTCTAGCTCCAGGTCTTAATTTTAAAAATAAAGACCTGCCTGTTGCTGGTTTCCAGTCCAACAGAAACATTGAAGCATTAGGTATTCTATTTTCTGGCGTGCAGCATTTCTGATGAGCTCGATCTTGATATTTCAACTACCACTAGGTAAAATGAGATGGAAAATTAGTTCCTTGTGTTTGAACCTGGATTATTGGTTCCTCACACTGAAGGCGACATGCCGTAGAAAAATGGATTAACAATGGAACCCATTTTGTTGGTTCTCATGTTCAAAAAGCACAGATGAGGTGTCTTGCTGCCGCGTACCAGAAAATTCACCCTTCCTTCATTTTCAGCGGACTACCCATCACGTCTGAATGCAAGACTGTCAGCGTACATATATAGTGTTCTGATTAGAATATAAGAATGATTTGAATTTGAAAACACAGCTGTCATATCACAGACCTGAACTATATTGTGCCACTCTCATAAAAAAAAACAATATTCTGCCACCGTCTCGGTTTAGCCTTGGCTCAATGATCATCTAGGACCCATTGAACAAGCTGCCTGCAGGCTGGTGGTACACTTGTGCCATGTGCATATACATGACCATAAGACCGCAGTCCCAATTTGTTCAGTGGTGCGTGCATATGGTATTCTTGTCGATCAAGCAATCTACATCTGCAGAAACGGAGACGAACAAAAGCAGAGATGGCGCATAAGAATTTACCTTAGACAGAGCAATGGGGTCCGGTGCTGTTAGAAGCGATAGGCAATATAAACGATGAAGAGCAGCAGATCCAACACAGGAGACACGAGATTTAACATGGAAAACCCTTCCAAGGAGGAAGAGAAAAAACCACGAGCGCCAGCCAGCAAATCTTCACTATATCGGGTGAGGTTACCAACACCGGGGATTTACAACCTTTCGACTCATCCCAAACCGGCGGCTTACATGAAGTATATAAAGAGTTGAAACCTCCGGTGACGGGCCTCGCTTCGCTCCATCCGAAGTTAGTCTTTTATCTCTGCATAACTGAATTTGGATCTAACTCAACGGGTGCAGCACCAGAAAAATCCTACTGGAGACTCTGGAATAGCTAGTAGATGCAAGCCTGTTCCAGAGTGTACAGCACCTCAGCATGGCAAATTGGGAACGCGCATGATCCTTGTCAGTTCAGATTTCCAATGAGACCGAGCTAGGCAAGAGAGGCGACTTGAGAAACATTCCCACGAACACCTTGCGCTCATCTGAGATGGGCCAGGTTCCACGCCACCTCATGGGCATAATCGCTGGCATGGCTTCCCTGATGGAGCCCTCGTCCGCATGAGAAGGAAAGGCATCAGATGCTGATCTTATGAGCTGATGATATGGACAAACCATTCTCGTATTCTCATATTTTTCATCATAAGAATCAAAATAAGTAGTCAAGCAGGCACTGATCTTATTTCCTCTTTGCCTTCGCTTCACACCTCTTTCTCCTTTGAGCAGGCACAGAGAGGAAGCGATGCCTGCCTGGTCTTCTAGCTATCCGCTCGGTCAGCACCGCGAAGTCTGCTCCGTTCTGAACAAGTTGTCAATACATAATTGCTCGATCCACACACTATACAGAAACAATATATCTCGTTAGTCGAAGAAGGAATCAGTGAAGACACGTGCTAATGACATATTAGTAAGGCTGTCAGACTGTGACAGCAGTTTTGAAATAAAAACAAAGAGAAGAAGGAAAAACAAAGCAGATTGATGTGAATGTTCAGCAGATATGATGGTGCGATGCTAATGACATATTAGTAAGGTCTCATAGGGCACATGCATGAAAAAATGGCCCTGCTTAACTTTGGCTGCAGATATGATGGTGCGATGCTACAACTACAACATAATAGCTCTAGCTACTATATGAGAAATTAAAATTTTCTGCGACTAATACATGCAAATTAACACTTCAAATGATCCTGAAAAAGAGTGGTCATCCTAGGTTATTTTTGTTTTGGCAAACATAATCATAGGATATCTTTTTTGGTTTACCAACGACCAGCTCGTTCAGTCAAGCAAAGAAATGCAGTGAAGACAAGCAGCAGCATCCAGCTGGAAGGGAAAGGAGGTGGATGCATATATGGCTATATGCACATGGGATGGGACGTATTGGAAGCACAGATCGAGATCGAGTTGACCTGAACCAACTGGTCGATATCGACAGCAGGGCGTGTTGTGATTAGCAGTGCGCAATAATTGGACAGGGTGTAAGCGTTTCTGAATTTTATAAGCGAGCTGGCTATTGGGTGAGTCGTTGTCATCAGTACCTCATCGGAAGAGAGCTCAAGCAGGCAATGACCTGCAGACAATCAATCGGTTTCCATCACTGCTAGTAGTAAATGAGAGCATGGTAAAGCCGTACTACCGCTCGTCGGAGGAGAGCTCGGCTTTCGCGCCTGTCCGGCAGGGCTAAGGCGCGGCGGCAGCGCGGGGGGCTCGCCGTACTACCGCTCGTCGGAGGAGAACCGGGACGCCAACGAGCTGTTCGGCCAGGTGCCTGAGATCCAGTTGTCGGTGCCGGAGCTCCCCTCCCCGCCGACGGCCTCCGGGCTCCACTGGCAACACGGCGGCGGCCTCGACAGCACCGCCTTCGTACCGGACATCTGCTCCCCGGACAGCGCCGTCCGCTGCTTCCCGACCGCCGCCGCCGCAGCAGCAAAGCGCCAGAGGAATCGGTAGCGTGGGGTCACCACGCCCATCAGCTCATGATTGTTCCAGCCTACATCCTGCAGGCTGCAGCTATCTAGCTAGCTGCTGAAACCAACAGAATGCAGCTGCTGCGTCCAGGACAGCAGAACACTGACATGATGTCCTGATGTGTGTAGCTTATTTTGCCATGGTGGTGCTTCAACCAATCAAGATAGCAACAGAGAAGACAGTGAGTAATAGTGAGGATGATGACCTTGGACAAAGTTCAGATAGATATTTCAGCATATTCCGCATTGTACGGTTTAGTTCCATCTACTGTCAAGCAATAAGACTTGTTGAAACTTGAAATTTGAATATTTTTCAAATCTTCCACTTATGTTAGACTGAACATTTGTTACCATAATAATTTTGTGATACAAGAGGTGAGCAGTGATGAATTGGTTGTACCTCTCATCATGAGTACTTGCTTGACTTTTGTATCACAGTATCTGCCATAACACATCGCAATACTATCTTCTCATTACCAGTGTAATTTTCACTTTTTGCCTTTCAGAAATTAATTCAACAACATCATTCCCCTTTTCAGGTCTCTGAGCTGAGTAAACCGGTCCGACTTGTTAATCACTCCTCTCATCACTCAAAATTTGTGATGGAGCAGGGATCATCGAGCTTATGAAGATGATGATCACAATACTAAGAGGAAAGCGGCCAATGTTTGTGCTTCCACCAGTGCTAGAACTGTGAAGAGAAAACTAGAAGCAAGTACGATGCCACCTAGCGATTTAGTTAGAAGAACAGGCAAGAAACAGAAAGTAGCTGCATATGAAGTTTGGTAGGTAACAAGAATGTGTTGCCTCTGAAGATGTCTGCTAGGAATGACATTGGTGGCGGTCGCTTTTGTAGGCCTTTAAGTGGCAGATGCAATGACCTTGCCAAGAGCAACAATACCAAGAGAAAACCAGATTGCAAAGTTCTTCCTTTCTCTTAAATACCTTTGCACATAAGAGAAGAGAACGAGTGCGCAGTGGCTAGCTGCAGCGTAAATTACATGGAATACTGTACCAATGATGACGAACAGTCCATCAGAATCTGCGGTTACTTCCCTGATGATGCCATGTCTGCATGTCCATCTATGTCTGCCCAGGAGAATAATGATGGCAATGGACCTGGTTTACATATGAATATACATTAGCTAGAGGTAGGCCCAATTACGATGACATGGTAAATATTAGGGAGTAGTTTCTAGCGTTCTACTGTGGTCTCATATGTTTTGGGGGGAAAAAATTTAGCATAACCTCTGATACCTCATTTTGGGGAAGAATTTTTTGAGATTCTTGAAGTTGCTCTAAGGTTAGCGGTCTTTTGGAGTTACCTCTTAGGATCGTGATTGTTGGGCCTGCACACTTAAGCTTCTTCGACGGCTGTACAGCTCAGCCATTCGGCTAGAGGCCCAAAGTCCCAATTCCATCCCTGTACAGCGCAAGCGTGGCTTGTTTTTATTTCTCCCCGTTCCTTATCCTCTCCCAGTCCCATCCCTGTCGTTAGTCAAGTGCAGGCATGCGGCAACCGGCAGAGAGCGGCGGGTCGGGAATCGAATCCTCCAGGGTTTGTAGGTCGCCCGGTGCCTCCCATGGTTGCCTGGAGAAAATTGCAATTTTAGGACTCCAAACAACGCGCTTCGCTATTTTAGGACTCCTATCGTCAACTTCGCTAAAATGACCCTTAAAACGTTGGCACTTCGTTATACATGACATTTGCTCATTTAAAACACTTTTCCCAAATGAAATACATGTATTTTGGCATTAGAGGACCATATTGCCCTCAGCTCTTTTTTCCTTGACGTGGACGTGGCCTGCCCTGCCCTGTTTCTGTCAGGTCTTTTTTCCTGGACGTGGCCTGCCCTGCCTGTTTCTGCTGTTCCGTTTCTATTTCTATCGCAAGAAAAGATCGTGCGCCACCGTTCGTCACCCTACCCTCGCGACGGGAGATCGCGACGTGCCGCCGTTCGTCAGCCTACCTATCCCTCGTGATGGGAGATCGCGACGCGCCGCCGTTGGTCGCCCCGGACGTCGTCGTTCCTCGCCCCGGACGCCTGTGTTCTTCGCCCCGGATGCCGCCGTTCGTTGCATCGAAGGTCCTGGCATCCACCATGGATGGAGAACCGCCGCCTGAGGTCATGACCGCGGCACTGGGTGCCGTAGCCGCGGCGGCGGCTACCCTACCCGCGCCGCCTGGGGCCATGGCCGTAGCGCCGGGTGCCGTAGCCGCGGCAGCGGATGCCCTGGCCGCGCCGCCTGGGGCCATGGCCATGGCGTCGGGTGCCCTAGCTGTGGCAGCGACTGCCCATCCCGCGCCGCCAGGGGCCATGATAGGGACGCCTAGTGCCCTGGTCACTGCTCCTCATTCGGCAATAGAGTGCAACATTCCTGTTCTTGAAGTGCAAAGGTATCGGCTGCACTATATTTCTGTTTTTTTTACCACGGTAGTAGTAGACAGTAGTAAAACATGAATTCATTGTTTTAGGCCCCAAGTGGAAAATATGAAAAGAATTGATTGGGATAACATACAAATAGTGGAGACACATGATGATGAAGGTCGTATTGCACTTATGAGTGAGTCGCAGATTTGAGAGCTTTTAGGTTTGACAGAGGAGAACACAACAAATATACCTGCACAAGGCTTTGATTGCCCAATGGATGAGCAAGAGCATGATGATGAGCTTGGGCAAAATAATGGTGGTGCTGCCATTCCTACTAGTGATGAGATACCGGGTGAGATGGTCATTTCATATGACAAGAACAACCCATCAATGGATTTAGGAACAGTGTACCCAACAATGGAGGAGTTCAAGTTGGCAGTGCGGCAATTTGCAATCAATAAGGAGTTTGATTTAGGAACTGAGAAGTCATGTAAGATGAGATATAGGGCTTTTTGCAAGTCCGGTGTTGAAGATTGCCCTTACCCTTGGAGGATAAATGGCACCAAACATAAAGGCCAAAGCACTGTGGAGGTGAATAATTTTTTTTCTTTCATTAATTCTTCTTTTTATGTAAATTAATATGAATCTCATTGCTTTTTTTTTTGCAGGTAACCGTCTTAGTCGATAAGCATACATGTGTATCTAGCATGAGGCAGATAACTACAACTCCAAGTCTGAAGTGGGTAGCTAGCAAGGCTGTGAGTATCCTTAGAGATGATCCAAATATTGGTGCTAAGGAATTGCAAAAGAAGTTGCAGACAGATCACAAGTGTCAAATTGCATATGACATTGTATGGCGGGGTAAAGAAAGAGCTCTTGAAGAGGTTTATGGCAAATGGAAGAGAGTTTTGAGCTCTTGTTTAGGTGGAAGGCCGAGGTAATGAAGCGGTGTCCCGGGAGTGTCGTTGAGATTGAGGTACTTCAGGTGGATGGTCAAGTATATTTCCACCGTTTTTTCTGTGCGCTTAAACCATGCATTGATGGTTTCTTGGAAGGTTGTAGGCCTCATTTGAGCATAGATGCTACAACACTTAATGGAAGGTGGAATGGTCAATTGGCGGCAGCTACAGCAGTTGATGGTCACAATTGGATGTATCCACTCGCTTATGGCTTCATAGCTTCGGAAACAACAGACAACTGGATTTGGTTCATGGAACAATTAAAGAAGGCTATAGGTGACCATTCACTCCTTGCTATTTGTTCTAATGCTTGTAAGGGCTTGGAGAATGCAGTGAAGAAAGTATTCCCAAATGCAGAGCAAAGAGAATGCTTTTATCATCTTGTCAAAAATTTCTCGAATAGATATAGAGGGTTTGGCCAGATATATCCTGCGGCAAGGGCTTACAGAGAAGACATATTCTATGAAAATATAGCATCAATGATGAAGGAATCATCAGAAGCAGTGAAATGGTTACAGACCAATCATAAGCTATTATGATATAGGTGTGGTTTCAATCCAGAAATAAAGTGTGACTACATAACTAGTAATGTTGCTGAGTCATTTAATAACTGGATTAGAGACCATAAAGACTTGCCTGTTGCTGACCTAGCTGATAAGATTAGAGAAATGATCATGGTAAAGTGGAACAAGAGAAGAAATATTGCATACAGGCTACCTGAAGGCAGGATACTTCCAGCTATTATGCATCAGCTAAAGGCAAATACTAGAGGCTTGGGATATTTAAAAATTGTACCATGTTCTAATTGGAGTGCAGAGGTGTGGGAACATAGCAGCAGAGTAGAGAGGCATATTGTTAAGTTATACCAAAGGACTTGTACATGTCTTGAATGGCAGCACACTGGTAAGCCATGTCAACATGTATTGGCTTATGTAACCCGCCAACGGGGAGTTGACCTTGAACAGTTTGTGCATGAGTACTACTCGGTCAATAGATTTAGGGCTGCTTATGGAAGAGAGATTGAGCCGATGACAGACAAAACACAGTGGCCACAGGTTGACCTACCATTTTTAGTTGGTGCACCTCTTGCTAAATTACCTATTGGAAGACGAAGGAAACTAAGAAGGAAGGGATGGATGGAAGGTGGCCACAAGAAGAAAGGTGGTGAATTTACCAACAAGGGTGAAGGTGAGAAGGGATGTGACAACGATATTGCTCTAACAAATGGAAAGGGAAAGAAGATGATCAGAGGACCTATGACTTGCAAAAAATGCGGACAAAAAGGTCACAGGCAAGCTAGTGCTAAGTGCCCACTAAATGGGATAGAAAAAAGAGGTAAGAACTGATTTTCTTTATCAAGAAACTTAAATGAAAATGTTAATATAAATTTATTTGATTACTTGTAGGAAGCGTAGGCAACCTAGGAAGAATGTTACAAAAGCTGCGCCAGCAGAACCTAGCACCCCACGAAGGCCGACTAGAGAAGAAATCCTACGGGATAGTCCAGGAAGGGTCACAAGAAGGTAAGAAATATTAACACATTTACTGTACATTAATTTTTCCATACATATAATTGTCATATAGTATTTATGTGCAGCAAGCTTGCGATGTTATTAGGAGAGGGTACATCTTCACAAACCGACACTACTAGTCCCGTAAGGATGCCTACCGCGACAGCACCAAAAAAGATGACTCCAAAGAGAAAGCTACACATTGGATAAATTATTTTAGTTGTGATGAGATGTAAACTCATGCTTTATTTCATATGATTTGGATCTCGTTTGGAACTAAATTATGGTCTTTTGAGATGAACTTGCTACAATCATGGTTTTATGAGATGAGCTCGTTTGTGCTAATTCATGATTTTATAATTATGTATGGATCATCTTTGATAATTTATATTACATATTAAACTGTACATGGCGGCCAGCTAGCTCAAGCCACGATTAGCCATGGCCAAGCGGCGGCCAGCAGCCTAGGCGCGGCGACAACCAGCCATGGCCAGGCGGCGGCAAGCCAGCCCAGGCGCGGCCGGCCAGCCAGGCCAGGCGAGCGGCCAGCAGCACCATCCCACGTCCAGGAAAAAAGAGCTGAGGGCAATATGGTCCTCTAATGCTAAAATACATGTATTTTATTTGAGAAAAGTGTTTTAAATGAGCAAATGTCATGTATAACGAAGTGCCAACGTTTTGAGGGTCATTTTAGCGAAGTCGACGATAGGAGTCCTAAAATAGCGAAGCGCGTTGTTTGGAATCCTAAAATTGCAATTTTCTCATTTGCCTGCGCCAGAGGCGGGCACCAAATCAAGTTGGCGATGCCTCACCGGTGGTGGGAGGTCCTGAGAGAAGGCGGCTCCCCACGGCCGCGCCTCCGCCCCCGGCCTCCGCTCACAACTCAACCATCGGCCGCCTCGGCTCTCACCTCCGCTCACTCCTTCCTCCTCTGAGCAGCCTGACTCCTTCCTCCGCTCACGTCCGGCGACCTCCGCTATACCCGTCGCGGCACCCGCCTGGGATCTACCACCGCCGGCGCTCTTCAGCACCCCTCTGTTCCTACTGAGGCGGCGGCGTCCGAGTCTAGCGACCTGAATCGTCCGGAAAACTTCTTCCGCCGCAATCTGGCCGTACCATCCGGCCGTCTCCTCCCTTCTTCAGACCGACCTCTCCGCCCCTGCAGCAGGCGTCAACCATGGGCGACTCTCTAGCTCTTGTGCAACCATCTGGAGGCAATCCAGCCAACAGTACGGCGATGAATCAAAAGCAACGAGTTCGGTGGAAACATTTCTGATCGCTTGCATTGCAAAATGGTTCACCTTTCTGATGATTGTTCAAGTGCAGATGCCCTTGGGCTGGAAACATTTCTGATCGCTATAGATAGTTTGGAGCAGCAGTGATGACTACTGTACTATGTATTAGCATAATGGAGAGCAATTAGTCCTGACAACTCCTCGCCGTGATACAGGAGGAAGCAGCAAACTGGTTTGCTGCAGGAGCACGATGCCTGGCGATGGCTGGCTGGAACTTCGAAGCGGGTGTCTCATAGCACCTAGGTGAACAATTTGGAGTTGCTAACAGATAGGTGGAGTGTATGTTTAATAATGTAATCATTATCAACTCAAATCCGTGTGCGTGCGCCTGGTGAATGATCCGTGTTGCAACTAAACATCTATTTTTTCCTCTTAATTGAATGATATGCAGCTCTCCTGCGTATTCTAGAAAAAAAATTAGTCCTGACAACTTCAGCATTGCTGAATTCTCGACCCTCGACCTAACGATTTGAATATCTAGTGTGCTTACAGTTTCTCTCATAGTTCTGTATCAGATTAGTGCTTGTACAGTTCATTTGAACATTATTTCATTACCAAAAGCATGGTTGGCCGGCCGTCAGTCGTTCTTCCTTGGTAACAAATTAGGCATGTCGAAACTTTATGTTTCGGAATCATAGTTATCACTTGACCAACTCTCAGGTGCCTGTTTGTTTTCCATTCAGGCTGTTGGATGTGCTATTCAAAACTAAAGTTTACATTCTGTTTCATGAGAATTACAAAAGTTCCAGTGTCTGCAACTGCTAGCATGCTGCAATCCTTCAGATTGATGCTATTCAAAAGCTATCTCATTGTCTAAAAACAAAGTTTATTTCCTAATGCTAGTCTTAAACCGTTTCGTCTCATCGTTTAATCTTTAGACATCTGAATGTTCAGATTCCAAGTTCCACAATAGCAAGATAAGAATCCAGCAATTTTTCAGGGCGTTTGATGCTTGCTGCTTGCCTGAAGCTACATCTGTCCATACTCGTGGTTTCTACCTATTTACACCGTCCAGAATGTCCTGCTTTGTACAGAGCTTAGTTTCTGATTAGCACTGCCGGACAGAACAGAATATTCAGACTTTGGCACACAGTTCTGCATGCATTGGACCTATCATTCATGATTCATTTTTGCCGGTTCCTGTTAAGTGTCCACTGTATGATAATGACCGACTATATGTTGTTCGAATGCTCACATGTCACTGCATTTTTGACTCCTCGGTCATATTCTTCAGATATATGGTCCTTCAGTATGTCCCCCGCTCAAGTTGTTGGGTTAAGTTCAGGGAGTTTTACACGGTACCTGTCAGTTCTCTCAGCTTTGACCAGAAGCTCCGAGCATATATACGTACACTCCGTCAGAGCATCGAAGGTTGTCTCGTCCCGCGCACCACATGTTTCACACCAGCGTGGAAGTATTTGCCTTTCAGGACCCTTGTACAAAGAGAGTCCGGACTTGTCATCAGCCGCCATTCTTGTGTGCCGAGCATACCAATGTTAAACTACTTTATATCCCGAAAACCAATCCCTCCTGGAGTTTGACCGCACATGCCCTCACAGAGAGCTTCACTGAGCATGATACTTCCGAGATACGGCCACTCGACCTGGTCATGTGCCTTCGCCATATCAAGCTTGACCGCCGATTTTGCCCTTCTTTCTCTTCAGGTAGTGAATACACTCATAAGCAATCAGCACGTTATCGGTGATCAGCCGACTAGGGACAAAAGCAGATTGTTCTTCTAAGATGATGTCATTCTAAGAATAGTAAAGTTTCAGGCATCATTCTTTACCTTTATTCTGTTTTTCTCCTAATTTCTATTTGAAGCTAATTCAAATTTCGTTCTGCATCTGTGTAGAGTGTAAGCCAGAGGAAGGAAATACCATTTGCACCACTGAACAAATTGGGACGAATGATTATGTAGGGCACCTTGTGCTGTGGATACAGATGATCACTGAGCCAAGGATAAACCCTGACACGGTGGAACAATATCGCTCAGCACTGTGGTAGGATTCCGTGTTTTCAAATTTATACCATTCTTAATTACTCTGTCAGGATTGTATATTCTAATCACAATACTATGTGTGTTGAGTGTATTTGTCATACCCGGTTTTAAAACAAAACCAAGTGCTACTTATATGTATGCTAGGATCAAATTTCATACGTTTAGTGACATCATAAGTGAATAACAGCAACAGTATCACATAAAAGATACAAATAAAGACTTACGAAACCATCAGAGATACATAGCTTAAATACTGGAAATGGAGGCTCCAAACTCCACAGGCAATCGACTGGGGGTTGCGTACGCCTAGAACTCAGCATCATCTTCAGAATACTTCACACACCTTCTTCTTCTAAGCAGTAGTAAGCAAGAGTAAGTACACTTATGGTTGGTACTCAGCAAGACCACTAGAATTAACCAGAATAACGATTTAAGTCCATCTTCAAGTCTAGTTAATCATGTGATGGTCCAGGCCGCTCTTGACCGTGAGCACGGCTGATCGATCAGTTTTACACTCTGCAGAGGTTGCACATCTTTACCCACAAGTCGCGTAAAAGTTCAAAGAACTTTGGATCTAACCATGCGGTGCTAGCTAGGCACCATACCACACTCCCGAGGTGTGATTGCATAGGGACGCTACGAGGCCTTTACAAAGATTTGCTAGTAAGTGGTAACCCGCTAAGGTTTCAGGCCGAAGCAGAGCATAACAGTCCCTTAGTGGGTACAGTGTCTTAGCAAAGCCCACTTCCCAATAGAGCGAGTGTTATACCCCATCAACGCCTCCCCTCTTGCCCTTTTGGTAAGATTACCCCAGATTAGAGTTTCTAATTATTCAGCCAAGGCCAGAGCCATTTAATCTTGTGGTAGCACTATTTTCCTGGGTGGTCGCTCCATGTTCCAATTAACATTATCATGATATTATTAACAAAGCATAGGTAGAAGGATGGTTAGGGACACTTGCCTTTCTCCAACGAAAAGTTACTCTTACTGCTATGCTCTTCGGCTTCTTGCTTTCTTGAAACTCTTACTCTTCAAAACTTCCGAATGGCGATCCTTCTACTCGGAGCGAACATCGGCACAAACATACAAGCAACAAACAAGTACAACTAAGAACAATACACTAAAATAAAAGACAGGCTTTAAAAGAGCGTACTAAAGGATAGGACTCGTTTCTAGGATGCACGCAAACATAGGAAATGCTGAGAACGGAACTATGGTTGAAAAGATAAAGCTATTGAGATATTTGAATTTTTAAAAAAGGTGAGAGCTACAAGCTTCATTTATTTTAGTTGAGAAAAACAATGTAAAGATATTTCAGAGAAATATCCTTAGTTACAATTAATCAAGTCATATTTATATTTTCATAAGAAAAGATGATGTAAAACTTAGTCCAATTTTATTTATAAATATTTAAGTACAATTTATGCAAATTAATTATTTAATTTAAAAATAAATTACATGTAAACATCTAAGCGCATAGCTTTATATTTCGAGTTTAACTAGCAGATTATTTTAGAAACACATTTATATTCATATTAGTTGAATTAACATTTAATTATGAAAACTCGAGTTATAATGTACGTAGCTTTTATTTAGAAATCAAATTGAATAAACATTAATCAAATTGAATTTAATTTATGAAACATTGAGGTATATCTCTGATTGGCTTTTAATTGGAAGAATTATTTAGATAGCCGTTAATCAAATTAACTTTTGTTTTATAAAAAACCGATATATAACCTAATTAACTTTTATTTAGAAAGGTTACGAAGTAGACATTTAATCAATTGAACACTTCTTATGAAAAACGATGTATAACACTAAATAGATTTTATTTAGAAAAGAACTCGTTTATCAGGCATTAATCAATTTAATATCAAATTTATTTTTAAAAATAGGTGTGAAGGCAAACATTACCACTAACGTGCACTTTATGCCATCATGAACCTAACGCAATATGAACGGATTAAAACGGAGCTAAAACGTAGAATTTATGGGTTAAACGAGGTTGGAGGGATCTAGGGAAACTAATAGATCCAGGGGGTTATCTGCTAGTTTGCCAAGACACAAAGAAAAGAGGAAAACATTACAGGGTTCTCCAGGGGCTTGAACGCAAAATGGACAGCCTTCTTCTTCCTGTCAACAGTGCTTCGGCCAGCCGGCTTGCTGGCGCTCCAGCGAGCCGGTGGCCACGGCGAGGATGGGAACCGAGAGAGGATGTGACGACGAGCTCGGAGGTGCGCTCATCGGTGGCGGAGATAGACGAAGGCGGCCAGAATCCGGTCGGTGGTGGCAGGACGATGGCCGGCTCGAGCTTCCCCGCGGCGGCGGTGCTCCGGTGTCGAGATGACGATGGGAAGAGGCGGCCGATGTGCGGGGCGATGTTCTGAAGCTCCTGAGTCGCCGGCTTCGTCCGATGGGTGGAGGAGGCGGCGAATCGAGCGAAAACTGGCGGCGGTAGCTGCTCGGCCGGCAGGCAATGGCGACGCACCAGCGCGGCGGCGCGACGCGAAGAAGGCGGCGGGCTGCAGCAGGGAGGCGGCGCCAGGGGCTCGGGCTCGCTTTTATAGGCGCGGAGCCCTATGGGCACACGCACGCCGAGGGAATGGCGACGGCGGCGCAGTCCGCCTGGCTGCCGGGCATAGATGGGCCTGGCCGGTCCGATGGCTGGGCGGGCCAGAACGGGTCGGGCCCACGGGCTCGGCCCAGAAGGATAGGATGGGGTATTTTTTCGTGAAAATTCTAGAAGTTCCAGATAATTCACGAAAAATACTCCAAAAATCCCAAAAATTCCAGGAAAAATCCTGGAGATAGATTGGGACATGATCAATCCAAATAAAATACTTGGAGCTCGTGAAAAAGATTTTAGAACCTTCCAAAAATTAGATTTAGCTCTAGGAAGGAGAATAAATTTCAAAAAAAGATGGAAAATTCGCAAAAGGGTCTAGGCAACGTCTAAACGTATTTTAAAAATTTTTGCACTCAAGAAACACCAAGATGCATCGGCATGAATGCACAGACACAGAACAACATTAATTAATTTAGAAAAGTAAATAATTATTTTTCCTATATTAAATTCTCTGTAAAGAAAAATAAATGTTGGGAAAATTTTAAAATTAGGAGAAAAATCATTGTTTAATTATTCCTTTTATTCACGTCTTGAAATTCGAAAATTTCAGGATGTGACAGTATTCTGATCACAGCATTACGTGTGTTGAGTATACTACATTCAGAGTTTTAGACGTGATGAGTACTCAGCTGAAAATGAAGGATGCATTTTTCCAGTACGCGGCAGAGCAAGTCACTCAATCTGTGTTTTTTAAGCATTAACCAACAAAATGGGTTTCTGTAATACCCTAATTTTCAGCATTTTCAATTTAATAAAAATTAATTAGAAACTCTTTAGAAGTTGTTTGAGTTCGTTTAAGGCCTTAAGATTTCTCTGTGAATTTATTAGGCATTAAAATCTTTTTCTTAAATTAATTTAATGCACCATAGGTTTAAGTGTGTTGCATTGCATGCTGGTTGCATTTCTTATTCTTTGAGTGTGAAAAGGTTTAAAAATGCATTTAGGCGATCTTTAGTTTCCTCTGAGAATTTTTCAGATTTTTCTAGGATTTATTCTTATTTTCTTTCAGCTTAATCCAATTTTTGGAGGTTTCTATAAATCCTTTTCAGAGCTCCAAGTCTTTTGGTTGGGTTTTGTGTGTCCCAAATCATCTCCAAGAATTATCCTGAATTTTTTGAAGCTTTCGGAGTATTTTTCGCGATTTAATTAGGATTTCAGGATTTTCTGAAATTATTTTTAAATCCGAAATTAATTCGAAAAAGGGAAATAAATCCCGACCTCCACCTAGAATATATATATATATATATATAGCGTTCCTCTCGACGCGAGAATTTCAGATCTAAAACCCTTTTTCCGAGTTGACTCTCCGAGCTCCGTAGATCTGAAGTCAAACTCGGACCGCCCACGAAACTCCGACGAGCAGATCCGGCAAATCCGTTCGTCCTCTGCCGAAGGTGAGCGCACCGCTACGTTCGTATCGTCGATCTCGTTCCGTTTTACCGTTCATGCGCGAGATCGGACTTCGTTTTCGGCTTTTCCCTTGTTTCTCTCTTTTTTTTCTTCTTTCTTCCCGTTCCTGTTCGTACGTGCTCCATGGCCAGCTTCTCCAAGTCGCCTGGCCGCACGCCGGCCTGCCCCTGCGCTATGCGCTCAGTGCACCGCCGCCGCCTGCAGGCCGTGCCGTCGCCCCTTCGTCTTGGCCAAGCCGCCGGAGCTCCGCAGCTGGCCGGCCGGCGAGCGCTGCCGGTAGTGCACAGGGAGGTTGAAGAAAGGCTGCTTTACAGATTAGCCCCCGAAGAAAACGGAAATTCTGACAGAAAGTTTGTGTCTTGTGGTTTTGCAAAAAGGACCCGGGAAAGGCTAGATTCTCAAGTTCCAGTCCTACCCGAGATCTTTTGCAAATATAACCCTATAAATTCTGTTATTTGGAAGCACTTTTACGTGTGTCTTGCAAATCTTTCTTGCTAGCCCCTACCGTCTATGGTTAATTGCGCCTGGGTCCCTGCCACCTTGTTTATCTCATAACTTCTTCGTTCTAGCTCCGTTTTAAGTGATTCTTTCGCTCATGCGTTCATCTTAATGAGTAGATTAGTTTGGTACTGATTTTAAGTACTATTTTTGATGATTGGTGTACTGTTTTTAATTAAATGCATTTGTTTGCTTGTATGTGCTCGTGTGATGCGTATAGAAGAAGCGTAGTTCGAGGAATCCAAAGAAGAGGAAGACTGAAGACTCTGAGCAGCAGCAGGGCTTTGAGGAAGGCAAGTATCCCTGGTCATTCCCGTTTATACCTAATTGACATGCATTGATTCACAATATTTATTTACCGCGTGCATTAATATGATGGGTTCCTATTAAGGACAATGCCTAGTTTCTCTTGATCATACCTTGCAGCCGGGTTGTTTAATTAATCTTGAGGGTAGATTATGCTTAGCTTGCTCAACTGGGTTGGTAAATAAACAACATGGTTAATTTATCTATTTACTCAATGTTCCTATGTGTTGATTTAATTACAAGACCATATATTTTAATAGGAACATGGACCGACCACCTAGGAAAACCGTACAGCCACAAGGACTAAATGGCTCTGGTCTTGGCTAACTAATTAGACGACTCTAGTGTTGGACTGGTGTTAAGGGGGGGCATGACTCACGGAACCTCGTGCACTGGAACACACTAGGGAAGTCTTTGTAAAGGCCTCGTAGCGTCCCTATGCAATCACACCTCGGAAGTGTGGTATTGTGCCTACTTTTGCACAGCATGGTTGGGTCTAAAGTTCACCTTAACTTTTACGCGACTTGTGGGTAAAGATGTACAACCTCTGCAGAGTGTAAAACTGTTATAACAGCCGTGCTCACGGTTAAGAGCGGCCTGAACCCTCACATGATTAATTTACTTGAAGATGATACTACTGTGTTATATGTTATGTTCATGCTTATGGTATATCATTGCTCTATATTAATTGCGGGATGGTATAAACTTACATTTGCTAGTAATTAGATGATGAATAAAATTTGACCAACTAAAAGTGCTAATCGTAATTAACCTTGTCAGCCTTCCACCATATAAAGCCTTGCATGTCATATATATTTCTCTCTTGCTGAGTACGACATGTGCTCACGCTTGTGTTTTATATATTGCATCTACAACGTCCGGATTGCTGCTCAGACCCGGAGAGTTTTGAAGATTACTAAAGTTTTTGGAAGAGTTCTAGGCGAGTCCACCAGTTAGCTGCCTGTGGAGTTTTTGGAGATCCGCTGCCTATATTAGAGATTTCTAACTCAATTCTGGTTACATAATTTATGTAATTCTCTCTTTACGCTATAACACTGTATTTGATATTTACTGAAGTCATCGTATGTGTGAAACTTGATCCTAGCACACATATAATAGTCATCTGGTTTTGCCTTTAAAACCGGGTGTGACAGTTTCATTGTTAAACCATTTGTTATGGCATGCAGCCTTCATTGTAAGAAACCAATAATCCAGGTTAGAACATAGACCCAATTATCCATTTATTGAACCTAGAGGCGATGCGTGACAGGGGGTGGCTGGCAGGGGCAAAATATTTGATGAAACTCCACATGTAAATAACCTTGTCAACATAAATAAGCTTAAGATACCGCAAATGGCCCCCCTAATTGTTTCATCCTGACTCTGTCCCTGGGCGCGACGGATGCCTCACGGGTGGGGACGGTTGATTGGATAGGCAGGACCACTATAAGCTGATGGTACAATTATAAAGTTAATGTCTGAATTGGAAGGAGTTGTAAAATTATATGTCATTTTGAAAATATAAGTATGAAATCTTAAAGAATGGCCTGACCATACAAATTCTAGACAAGGACGTGTTACGCCTCCAGCCTTCTTTTTCAATACAAGTGAGAACGGGAGTAAAAAGTAATTCAAATGGTCAAGCCACGTCACTAGAGACACACGTTTCTTATTTAGGGACAATTAGAGGCACAAGCAATCTGGACAAATAAGGTTGCAGGGCCGCTTCCGCCCTACTCGATGCCCCATGGCCGCTTTAGAGCTGGCAACTCTTTCACACCATTTAGCATCGCAAGCACATCCGCCATGGTGGGCCTATGTTCCCTGTCTTGCTCAACACACAGGAGCCCAATCTCCATGCACTTCTTGATCTGCATTAGCTGAGACTTGCAACACAATGACGGTTTAAACAACTCCATCCGTAAATCGTCCCGAGCTTCAAAAGCCTGGAAAGTTAGAACATAAATTAGGTCACGTTTGGATCCACCCAACTAAATTTTAGCTAGCTAAACTTTAGAAACATTCTTTTAGCTAGCTAAAGTTTAGCTAGGAGTGTTGGATCCACTAGCTAAATGATAGTTGAAGAGGTAGTTGTCTATCCTACCCTTCCCTCCCATTTTAGAAACTTTTTCCGACGAAGGTGGAGGGGCAATTTTATCTTTAACTAGTTTAGCTAGGATCAACTAGCTAAAAGAACCTTTAGCTACCTAAATTTTAGCTGGGTCATATTTGGATCCATAATAGTTAAAATTTAGCTGGTGGATCCAAACAGGACCTTAGTCCCAACTGCTTTTGTAATGTAAAAAGGCGTCACTACGAGGTACTTACCCATTGAATTGGATTCCATGAATAACTGGACGAAGACATGCTCATTCTGCCAATAATGGTCCCAAGGAGGGTGATGCCAAAAGCATACACATCGCACTTCGTTGACACAGTTCCTTGGTCAATGTATTCTGGAGGCATGTAAGGCCTGGGTAATTAAATAAAATAAAAATGAATCATGATCTCAAGGTAAAAATTGTAGTTAACGAAAAGAGCTTCATGCACGTATGGGCTCACGATATATAGTTAATCAGGTAATGGAAATAGTATTTATATATATTGGAGCAACGTCTTACATTGTGCCAACTATATTGGTGTCATCGCTGGTTTTTTCAACACCAAGGTCCAACTTTTTAGCTACGCCAAAATCACTGATCCGAGGATTCATATCAGAATCGAAGAGGATGTTGGCTGGTTTCAGATCCATATGGACGACACGTTGCTCATGTAGGTAATGTAGCCCCTGGGCTATCCCCTGAATCATTTTGAAGCGGCAGGACCAACCAATAAATCGGGACCCTGCAGAGATCACATATCATGCAACGAGAAGCAACTATTGATCAGTGACATCAAAGTTAAGGGATGCTTGGTCCAGAGGTGAACTGTAACCAGTATTTGTACAGAACAACATACCATAGATAATATTCTCCATACTTCCGTTTTCCATGTATTCTTCTACAAAACAAAATTCTCTTTGTTGAGCTCCAACATATTTTCCATTATGGCTGATCAAGACCATTCTCATTTCGTGGCAATATCCCAGAGGTCTAGTTATGTTTTTGTGCTTCAGATGTACAAAAACATTAATTTCATCGTATAGCCGGTTGTCGTCAATGACGGCAACACTAGCATGCAAATTTTTTATGGCAATGACTTGTCGGTCCTGCAGGACACCCTGAGAAGCATAAACACCATGTCAGATGGTGGATTTTTGTTTATAAAAGAACAGAAGGGAAAAAGCAGAACTGCTGTTCTTAGCACTAAATTAAAGTTTCGCCAAAAGTTCAATGGCGCCGTGGCCTCAGGCTTCAAAATCTTCATCAAAGTCCATCAAGTTTCATCTTTGGCTCACTTTGGTCTTTGGGCTGGAATGAAGCATGGGCACCACACACGTGTGTGCTTTGAGGTTTGAGATGCTTTCAATTGGGAGTTGCACTAGGGAAACGAGTGACGTGAAAACCAACTTTCCCTGAAAATGCACGGGACCGTAGATCTAGAGTTGCACGAAAGACACTTTCCCTAAACTCCCTGTGTAATGAGTCGAAGCTAAAATGCCACAAAGGAGGACACTACAACCAAGGGTTAGGTTTAGGCGTGATTGCGGGTTGAACACGTACAGAATAATACAATTAGTTTATTCCCTGCCCTTGGGACACCAAGTAATTTCAAATTTAAATTTATACTAAATGTTACAAATTTAGTCTTAACCTGCCTCTGCCTACGTGATTATATGGAAAAGTACACAAACCTAGAATTAACAAACCAAGTAACGGATCGGAGTACCTTGTAAACATCACCAGTGCCACCACTTCCAATCCTGTTTCTTTCCGAAAAGTTCTCTGTAGCGGCTTTCAATTCAGATAAACTGAACATTGTGAAGCCTATATTGTATAAAAATTAACCCACACAGGAACAGGGCTTGAATTAGATTATATTAATACCTAAACACGCATGCATGAAACTGTAGGAGCAGTTGATCTAAGAAAACTGTTGGAGCAACATCACTTTGATACACAGATCTAGCAAAGTTGCAATAAAACACTATGCAATAGACGGTATTGCTAGCTGAACCAATGATCACAGAATAAAATTTTCCTTACCATCAATAATCACTTCCCGTTGGGGTGGGGGTGGAGGAGGAGGACCACCAGCAGATTGGATGTTTGTCACCATGATGGTGGTCTGGACATTGGTGGCGAAGTTCCCCAGCTGCAGTTTCCTCACTATATCATCCTGGACCCGGCCCAGCTCCTTGGCCATGTCCCCTGCTCCCAAGAAGCGGCGAAAGATGTGCTTCCGCTGGCACTCCGTGACGAGCTCGAGGGCGCGTTCCAGGGATTCGGCCAGATCCTCGAGTGCGTCACGCATCACCTCGTCCTTCATCGTCTCCGTCATCTCGTCAAGCTTCCTGAGGAGAGCGCTGACCCTGGCAACGCACCTCTGGATGTCGTGGCACTCCTTCTCGTTCTGCTTAACCGTCTCCACGGCCTCCTTGATCTTGAGTGCGATTTCAACGATCTTCCCCACGCTGCCCAATGCAATGTCAGCCATCTTGCTCTTGTGCGGTTGACTGCAACAACAATAATCTTCAAGACTATGAGAAGGAAAGGCATCAGATGCTGATCTTATGAGCTGATGATATGGACAAATCATTCTCGTATTCTCATATTTTCATCATAAGAATCAAAATAAGTAGTCAAACAGGCACTGACCTTATTTCTTCTTTGCCTTCGCTTCACACCTCAGGCCTTCCGTATCCTGTCCTTGATCCGGATGCCGCTCACGAAGCCTGCACGCATGCAGCAGTTGGTGGACTTGCGCTCCGCGGCTCTGCACGTCGATCCCAACTGCGTGCACCAGGTAGGTAGAGTCAAGCTTCGCCAAGGGGATCCGCCATTGAGCTGCGGCTACAGCGTCAAACGAAATTTCTCAGAAGGTAACGAACATAGCGTCAAGGAAGACCAAGTCCTTGGCCTGGAAATTAATTTGATGAGACTTTGAGAGAGACCTGATGATGGACGAGTTTGCAAATGATTCAGCGCCCCATGACACAAACAACTCATAACCTGCTAATGCTAATCCCGCACGCCAGTACGCGTTGGTGTTGTTTGGTTACGGGGGTAAGGAAAGTGACCCTCTTCTCACCATGAATTATATAAGTGAGCTGGCTATTAATTGGGTGAGTCGTTGTCATCAGTACCTCATCGGAAGAGAGCTCAAGCAGGCAATGACCTGCAGACAATCAATCAGTTTCCATCACTGCTAGTATTTTTTTAATGAACCGTACAAGATAGTGCAAGTTTCTATTAATATAGCAGAAAAAAAGGATGGCCTGACCAGACATTCTAGATAAGGATGTGTTATGCCTCTTGCCTTCTTTTTCAATACAAGTGAGAAGGGGTGTAAAAAGTAATTCAAGTGGTCAAGTCACGTCACAAGAGGCACATGTTTCTTCTTTAGAGACAACCAGAGGCACAAGCAATCCGGACAAATAAGGTTGCAGGCCGCTTCCACCCTACTCGATGCCCCATGGCCATTTTAGAGCCGGACAAATAAGCATCGCAAGCACATCCGTCATGGTGGGCCTATGTTCCCTGTCATACTCCACACACTATATAGAAACAATTTATCTCGTTAGTCGATGAAGGAATAAGTGAAGACACATGCTAATGACATATTAATAAGACAGGCTGTCAGACTGTGACCGCAGTTTTGAAATAAAACTAGGACCACTGAGTCTCAGGTCTTCACATAGAGAAGGAAAAACAAAGCAGATCGATTTGAATGTTCAGCAGAACACAGTTCAGGTCTCATAGGTGAGGACCAATGGTGGTCACCCTTGGATGATGAGTGATTGACAACGTTGTGTTGGTTTGATGTTGCTCTTAGCTTGTGATGTGTAGGTGAAGGACCGAAGGGACGACCAGAGGGGGGGTGAATGGGAGCCTATAAAAATTCTCAATAAAAACAAGGCCTATGTCCCAAACGCAACCCCAAAGCACACGGTGCGTTCAATCGTCAAGATGACGCAAGTCAACTCGTGACTGGCTCACCCTAGGAACGATAAGAGACGTACAAATTACAGCGGAAATATAGCATGAATCGATTCTATCAAATTTGCACGGATGAGACAAAACAAGAACACTATTAATCACTTATTTAAGTAGGCATGGAAGGATTAGCAATTGATTAAATAAACTAAGCATGCAAGAAGAAACAGTTAATTTAAATAGCTCGGCATGATTAGCAAGATTTAAAACTAATTTAGTAGCTAAATAGGAATTAACTACCAATGTGCGTGAATTAAATAAAAGAACAGAAGAATAAGCTCACTGTAGTTGATTTGCTCCTTGCGTGAGTGGCAGGCTTGCTGCCACTGGATGGCCTGCGGGTGCTTGCCTGGAATTGCTGAAAGCCTGGCCCGCGAGCACCTGCCGCTGCAGCTTGGGCCACCAGATCCGTTCCGGCCCAGGTAACGAGCTGGCCTGCAGCGCGGCTTGCCCGGCCTGCTGCGCAACTTGCTGGCCTGCTGCTCTGGTGCAGACTTGCGTGCGCCGTCACGGACCTCTCGTCTGCTGCTCGACCTGAAGAACAGAAAGAAAACAAAAGGCACCGAGAACTCGGTTCGAACTTCAATTTAAAATTCTATCCTCAATACTCCATGAATCGAGACGAAACTTGAGCCATAGATGCGCAACCACAAGGGCTAATGGATCCATGAAAAAGATCTCAAAAAGCTCAAGTATCCATCACGGATTTTGGAGAAAACCGAAACCCTAACTCAAGAACGCGATTTGGGAAAAACTCAAAATCAAGCCGGATTCGTGAGGGATTTGAAAGGGGATCATATCACGAATGCTCTCCAAGGTCCTAGCAACATTTCCCTTCAACCAATCTCACGAGATTCGGGCTCAAACATGATGAACGAAAAATCCCCAAAAATAGTTCCGAAAATAGGGAAAAAGAAAAACGCTCGGGAATCAAAGATTTAGCACGATTTGAGACAACAAATAAAGCTAAATCACGAGAACATCTTCTATACAAGATGAGGACTAGCCTCCTCCCTTCATCCACCCACTAAAGATGAAGAAATCAAGAGAAAAGAGTAATCACTCCCTAATCCCCCTCTCTCCTCTCACTTTAAGCACATGACTAGCCTCTAAGCAAATAGATAATGAGTTGCTAAGCCAAGAGGTGCTGAAATAACCAGCCCCCCATCCCTATTTATAGTCCAGGATGAAAGACTATACTACCCCTACAGCTACAACTAAGATAACTACCCACGCAGGGGCATTTTGGTCCAAGTTTTGATCTGTGCATCGGACGGACACGCCGCTTTCACGACTTTGCTTCGCCTCGACGCAGCTTCGCGATGACGCCACGTGCCCTCCTTCTCGAAGCTCCGGCCACACCGGGCTCACCCCCGGTTTTGAGGCCCAAACCGGGAAACCTGCCTGCGTAGTGGTTTTGAGGCCCAAAGCACCCAAACCGTCCATTGACGCGTGTCTGGCCTCCGCCAAGCCTCCCGCTTGACTCGACCGACGCCGTCTCCATCGTGTCATGCCCTCTTGCCATTCCGTGCACCATGTGGACCGCCCGTGACTTCGCCCGGACTCCTCGGGTCCATCGGTCCAAGCCTACTCGCGTTCATCCTTCACCGCCCTTGGTCCATCGGCATGAACCTTTCGCTTGACTTTCACCGCACGCCGTCGACCGCCACGTCACATCCTACACCTGCACATCACAAGCCAAGAGCAACATCAAACCAACACAATGTTGTCAATCACTCATCATCCAAGGGAGACCACCATTGGTCCTCAATCTCCCCCTTGATGAGTGCATTGACAACACCCCACAAATTCATAGTATTGAAACAGAAAAACAAAAAACTCAAAATAGAAAAATCTCAGTCCCCTAAGATAAGGGCAACGGCTCTACACAACTGAGACAAAATCATGTGATCCCTCAAGAAGAGGCAGAAAACGGGCTGAACACCAATCACATGAAAATCCAAACTCAAATCAAAACCGGCTCCTCAAGAAGAGGTAAACAGCTCAACGCGACCGGTACAAGGGCATAAGAGCATAACAAGAGTATAACAACTCATAACTACTCCCCCTGAACATACGCACTCCCCCTGAAATCATGCATACATGCAAAGTCTCCCCCTTGATAGATGAAAGAGTTTGTGTAGATTTCTCTCCCCCTTGTTGACAATGCAACCATCAAGAAAAGGATGAAAGCACAAAATGCATGCCATGGAAATGCAGAACCTAACAAGCTTCTCAAATATATCACAATGCACTCTCAAAGGCTACTAAGGAGATAAAGCTTGATAGATCATAAGAAACAATAGCATCGCCAACAAGATGATATCAAGTTACAACAGTGGAGGTGAAGCAAGTATCAAGTTTTAGTAATGTATAAAAAGATCACCACATGACCATTCACCTAGTTAAGAATCACCCAAGCAAGAATAGACTAGTCCATCAAGAGCTCATACTAGGAAAATCCATTCTCAACAAGAGATCATTGCAAACACCCACATATGCATCACAAGTCATGTTTAAAGCTTGTTGAAACCAAGTGTCTACTTCTTTTGTTAGACATCTTGTAACAACTAAGCAAGCAATAATATCACATTAAGCACAAAAACTTGGTGAATTTATGATTTTCAGCATATTTCTTTTTAGTATTCACACAAAGCAAAATACATGAAGTGCCTTTGCGGCACAAAGAAGCCATGCTTCCCCAAGGGGTGCATCATGGGCTAAATATTTGCAATGATACCTAGATCTTTGACCCAATTGAAAAGAACATAAATTCCAAACATAAGCTAGATATGGAACCAGTATTCAACCAAGGACAAACCATAACCAAGCATCTACTCATGGGTGATAAGCAAGTTAATAGAGAGAATTTAGCATTGAATTTCAAAAACAATTATCTCAACAAGTATACAATATCATCAAGAGCATAACTGCACATTGCATCAAAATCACCAACCACAGCACTACCTCACAAGTAGCATAAGGGAGTACACAAGATATGTAGGAGAAGCTCATCTAGTGCAACATGATACAAAATGCAATATGATACAAAATGCATGGAAACTAAGCTAAAATGATACAGATGAACAACATGCCATACCCAAATGTGAACTAAGGTAAAGCATGACATGATGTTCATATGTATCATCCACCACAATATATCACAAAAGATAGCATGATAAGATATACATGAAGAACTCAAAGCTATCATGAACAAGTGACTATCCTACCATGTTTTGTACAAAAATGATACAAGTATAATACAAGAGAGGCTCCAAAAACCCAACTCAGAAAGGAAAGCAAACACCCAACTCCCCACGCAAATGAGCAAAATTGGCTTGATCCAGGGGTTTGGTGAAAATGTCCGCGAGTTGGTTTTGGGTAGCAACATAGCCAAGGTCAATATCCCCTTTCTCAACATGATCTCTCAGAAAATGATATCTCACATCAATGTGTTTAGTTTTTGAGTGGAGAACGGGATTCTTAGCTACACTAATGGCACTCGTACTGTCACAAAGAAGAGGTACACGAGTAAAATCCAAACCAAAGTCTCTCAAAGTGGAAATCATCCAAAGCAGCTGAGAACAACAGCTAGCAGCAGCAACATACTCAGCTTCGGTGGTAGACTGAGCAACACTAGATTGTTTGCGAGAAGACCAAGAGACCAAAGACGAACCGAGAAACTGGCAAGTACCCGAGGTAGACTTGCGATCCAAGCGACACCCAGCAAAGTCCGCATCGGAGTATCCCCGGAGCGTGAGTGTCGAGGAGGCAGAATACCACAAACCGAACTCAGGGGTAAAACGGAGATACCTCATGATCCTCTTCACTGCTTGACGGTGAGATGTCCTCGGTGAAGCCTGAAAACGAGCGCACAGACACACGGCGAAGTGTATGTCCGGCCTCGTTGACGTCAGGTACAAGAGGGAGCCGATCATGCTTCTGTACTCCTTCTGGTCCACCGGTTCGCCATCTTCATCCGCATCTAGTGCCGTCGTCGTACCCATTGGTGTGGAGAGTGGCTTAGCATCAGCCATGTCAAACTTCCTCAACACGTCCTTCGTGTACTTCCCTTGGTGCACGAAGGTTCCTTCCTTGCTTTGCTTGATCTGTAGCCCGAGGAAGAAGGTCAACTCACCCATCATCGACATCTCAAACTCCCTACTCATGTCATCTGCAAACTTGGCAACCAAAGCATGAGAAGAACCACCAAAGATAATATCATCCACGTATATCTGAATAATCAATAAATCATTGCCTTGCCTGAGGAGAAAGAGTGTTTTATCAACTGATCCCATTTCAAACCCATTCCCAAGCAAAAAGGATTTCAATCTAGCATACCACGCTCGGGGTGCTTGTTTTAGGCCACAGAGAGCTTTCTGGAGTTTGAAAACACGATCAGGATATTTAGAACTCTCAAAACTAGGGGGTTGTTTCACATACACTTCCTCCTCTATGAAACCATTTAGGAAGGCACTTTTCACATCCATTTGGAAGAGCTTAAAACCTTTAGCCACAGAGAAGGCTAGAAGGATTCTAATTGCTTCCAAACGGGCAACAGGGGCAAAGGTTTCCTCATAATCTATCCCTTCTTTTTGGCTAAAACCTTGGGCAACCAACCTCGCTTTATTTCTCACAATCAACCCATCCTCACCTTGTTTGTTTTTGAAAACCCATTTTGTTCCTATAGGATGGCAATTTGGAGGTGGTTCAACTAAAACCCAAACCCTGTTTCGCTCAAAGTTCTCCAACTCCTCATGCATGGCATTAACCCAATTTGAATCAGATAAAGTGTGTCCAATATCTCGGGGTTCGAAAGAGGCAACAAATGCAGAATGTGCAAAGTGTGAAATATGCCTAGAGCTGTGCCTAGTGGTGCGTTCATGTAAGTTACCGATCATCTGTTGTGGAGGATGACGACGCTGAATGTGCCATGGAGCCTCTCGCTCTGAAGTCGCCTCCCCCTCAACAGCAGCTGGATCACTCTGATTTTCTTCTTCTTCATCCTGTAGTGGTACTGGTTGATGGCTTGAAGTAGTGGAAGTAGCGGTAGTGCCATCAACTCTCGTAGTCGAAGTAGAAGGTACAGGTACAACAGCTGGAGCTCGGTCAATCTCATCATCCTCTTCCTCACCACCATCTACAAGCTCTTCCTCTTCCTCAAATATGTTTTGCCCCATTTCATGTTCACCTGCAACTTCAAAGACAGGAGTTGTGCAAGGCATAGTTTCATCGAATGTAATCTCACAAGTTTCCATGATCCGGTTAGTTTCAAGGTTAAGCACACGATAAGCATGACTATGAGAAGCATAACCAAGAAAAATCCCATCCGTAGAACGAGACTCAAATTTATCCAAATTTCCTTGCTTGAGAATGAAACACTTGCAGCCAAACACCCTCAGGTGACTCACTTTGGGGGAATGTCGATGCATCAGCTCATAAGAAGTTTTCTTCAAGAAAGCTCGCAAAAAGATTCGATTGGACACATAGCAAGCAGTGTTAACGGCTTCGGCCCAATATTTTCTAGGAGTCCTATGCTCATCAAGCATCGTCCTAGCCATTTCACAAAGGGTCCGATTCTTCCGTTCAACAACACCATTCTGAGGAGGGACATAAGGCGATGAAAACTGGTGTTCAAGACCAAGATCATTGCAAAAGGCTTTAAAACGAGCGTTCTTGAATTCTGTGCCATTGTCACTGCGGATAGCTCTCATGGCATCTTTTGGTCGCTCGTTTCTCAACCTCAAGATCAAATCTCGAACAAAAAGAAATGCCTCATCCTTAGATTCCATGAAGAAAACCCATGAATACCTCGAAAAATCATCAACAATCACAAGCACATACCACTTCCCACCGACTGAACAAACACGAGCTGGACCAACACTGTCCATATGCAACAGCTCGCCTAGATGTTCAGTCATCACTTGATTCACAGGTGGATGGGAAGCCGCAACCATCTTCCCATGTCGACACGGAGCACAAACAAGATCTTTCTCAAACTTTAATTTGGGCAAACCACGAATAAGATCCAAAGTACTCAAGCGGGAAAGCAAATCAAAGCTCAAATGACCCAATCTCCTATGCCATTTCCAAAGTTCAGAAGATGAGCCAGCCACTAAACACCGAGAGAGACCAAATGACTTGGAAAAATCAACTCGAAACACTTGACCCTCGGGGACGATCATACACACAAGATCACCTCGAGAGTCTAAAATCCTTGAGGTCCCTTGCTTAAAATGGACCTCAAAACCATCATCAAGCAGTTGCGACACAGAGAGCAAATTGAAACCAAGATAATCAACTAGAGAAACTCGCTTGAGCATGAAATTCTCACTCACCTTGATAACACCTTCAGACAACACCTTACCTTTGCTATTATCCCCGAAAGTGATGTACTCCTTGGTCATCACCGGGGTGAGGCTGGAGAACCATCTGTGATCACCGGTCATGTGTCGAGAGCAACCGGAATCAATAAGCCACGTGTTCTCCAGGCCTCCGACCTGCTCAAACAAAGGGAGACCAAGGATGAGCAAATGACTCAACACTGGGGTTAGAAAAATAAGTAGAATACCAGTGTCGAACCATTTGCTCAAGAGTGGGGTTATCAAAATCAACCATCTCTCGTCTCACCGGAGGACTACGGCCAACGCTAGGGGGAAAACGTGGTCCGTTGTAGCTCCGAGACTCAAAGCCACGGCCATATTGTCCTGGGCCATATTGATCATGGCGAGGAGCATGCCTAGCAAAAACACGCGAAGGAGCAAAACGCACACTATCCACACGATGAGGTGGAGGAGTTGCTCTAGGCGCATGTACACCATGAGAAGGGTGGTACATGTCCCTGTTGCCCCACTCACGCTCACGCCTCCAAGCCTTCTTCTTGCGAAAGCAAAACTCCTCAAGGTGACCCCATCTCTTGCAATACTCACAGTGGAATCTAGCAGACTGTTTTGGCTGAGGATTCACTCTAGGTTGTGGCTTGTCTTGGGGTTTTGGTGGAGGTTTCTTAGGAGCAATTTCTGGAAGTGTGTCAAGTTTGTTCTTGAGGTGGTTTGGCTTTTCCACCCAAATGGCTTTCTTGGGTGCTTTAGGTGGTGTCTCAATGAAAATTCCATCTCTCACACACTCAAACAAGTTTTGCTCACAAGCTGGATTGGGTTGCTCTCTATTTTTAGTGAGTGACTCTCGAGGGGTGTAGTCAATTGGTGGCTCACATTGATTGTAGCTTGGTTTCTTTCTCTCTCCACTGTTTTGACCCACCTTCTCACACAACCCATCAAAGAACTTGTGCAACCCATTAAAAAGACATCCCTTCATAACCGACCCAAGCCCAAAACTATCAGCCCTTTTGAACTCCTGAATCATCATGCCTAACTGAGGTTCCCTACTTGACACCCAACTAAGAACAGTGCGCAAGTAGGAGTTTTCATCCTCAACATGTTGCAAATTAAGCTTGAGTTCAGGACAAACAGTGCATTCAGGAAGTTTAGATCTAGCAATAAACTCAGACTTCTCTAAAGCACTAAGCTTAGCACATGCATCATCCAACTGAACTTGCAAAGCAGGGCAAGAATTACATGCACTAAGCAAAACAGGCCTATTCTTGACCTCATCTAAAGCAGCCCTAGTCAAATCCAATTCATCTACCAACAAAGCATGCTTAGATTGTAAAGATCCAAGACTAGCCATATGAACACCACATTCATCACACTCAACAACATCAGAAACAGTAGAAGCAGATTTAAGCATGTCTATCTCAATCAAGGCACTTTCTAATTTAGCCTTGAGCTCAACTCGCTCTTTAGCAGCCTTCTTAAGCAGTTTATCTTGATTGATTAGGCAATCATTAAGTTCTTCTACTTCTAGAGCAAGTTGTTCAGGAGTAGACTTTACCTCAGTTTCTGTGTCGGAGTCACTTTCCTTGTCATCCTTCTTGGAGTTGAGAGCCATGACACAGTACCCGTCGCGGTTCTTGTCGGAGTAGAAGCAGAGGCCATTGAAGTTCTTGCCGTCCTTCTTCTTTGCCTTGCGGTCGTCGTCCTCCTCGCTTGAGCTTGAGTTGGTGTGGTCGTCGGTGTCGGAGTCGACGTCACTGAGGGAGGCGATGAAGGCACGTGCTTTGGCCTTCTTGCGATACTCCTTCTTCTCGCGGTCGGTGTACTTCTTCTTCTTCTTGGTGCCGTCCTTATTCTTGTGCTTGTTGTAGTCGTACTTGCTCTTGGTTTTGTTTTTGTCGGGGCAGTCGGCGGCGAAGTGGCCTGGCTTGCCACAATCGAAGCAGTTGTTGTTGTTCCTTCGCCTGTTCTTGCGGTTGTCGTTGAAGCGCATGAATCGCCTCGTGATCAAGGCGAGCTCATCATCATCAAGAACCTCCAGCTGCTCCTCTGAAACAAAAACCAAAGAAGACAAGGCAAACGTCATAGAAGAAGAGTTACTCAAAGATTTAGGCTGTTCAGAGCCTGACATGAGAGCCATACTATTTGGATCAGTAGGGCCTCCTTGTTTTGCTTGGAGCCTCTTGTCAACCTCCGTGGATTTCAACTTGGCAAAGAGTTCATCAATGGAAAGTGTTTCATAATTCGATGACTCGATGATAGCATCAACCTTCGTACCCCACACTTCGTGATCCAAGGCATGCAGGAGCTTTAAAGCTCTATCATGATCAGTGTAGGGTATGACGGTGATATTTGCTTTCATCTTGTTCACAATAGCCAAGAAACGCTGAAAAAAAGCATCGGCAGACTCACCAGGAAAATGAACAAAGTTCTCATACTCACACCTATAAGTCTCAAAGAGTTTAGCCTTCACCTGACTGTTTCCCTCGTGGCGACCAGAGGGGGGGTGAATGGGAGCCTATAAAAATTCTCAACAAAAACAAGGCCTATGTCCCAAACGCAACCCCAAAGCACACGGTGCGTTCAATCGTCAAGATGACGCAAGTCAACTCGTGACTGGCTCACCCTAGGAACGATAAGAGACGTACAAATTACAGCGGAAATATAGCATGAATCGATTCTATCAAATTTGCACGGATGAGACAAAACAAGAACACTATTAATCACTTACTTAAGTAGGCATGGAAGGATTAGCAATTGATTAAATAAACTAAGCATGCAAGAAGAAACAGTTAATTTAAATAGCTCGGCATGATTAGCAAGATTTAAAACTAATTTAGTAGCTAAATAGGAATTAACTACCAATGTGCGTGAATTAAATAAAAGAACAGAAGAATAAGCTCACTGTAGTTGATTTGCTCCTTGCGTGAGTGGCAGGCTTGCTGCCACTGGATGGCCTGCGGGTGCTTGCCTGGAATTGCTGAAAGCCTGGCCCGCGAGCACCTGCCGCTGCAGCTTGGGCCACCAGATCCGTTCCGGCGCAGGTAACGAGCTGGCCTGCAGCGCGGCTTGCCCGGCCTGCTGCGCAACTTGCTGGCCTGCTGCTCTGGTGCAGACTTGCGTGCGCCGTCACGGACCTCTCGTCTGCTGCTCGACCTGAAGAACAGAAAGAAAACAAAAGGCACCGAGAACTCGGTTCGAAATTCAATTCAAAATTCTATCCTCAATACTCCATGAATCGAGACGAAACTTGAGCCATAGATGCGCAACCACAAGGGCTAATGGATCCATGAAAAAGATCTCAAAAAGCTCAAGTATCCATCACGGATTTTGGAGAAAACCGAAACCCTAACTCAAGAACGCGATTAGGGAAAAACTCAAAATCAAGCCGGATTCGTGAGGGATTTGAAAGGGGATCATATCACGAATGCTCTCCAAGGTCCTAGCAACATTTCCCTTCAACCAATCTCACGAGATTCGGGCTCAAACATGATGAACGAAAAATCCCCAAAAATAGTTCCGAAAATAGGGAAAAAGAAAAACGCTCGGGAATCAAAGATTTAGCACGATTTGAGACAACAAATAAAGCTAAATCACGAGAACATCTTCTATACAAGATGAGGACTAGCCTCCTCCCTTCATCCACCCACTAAAGATGAAGAAATCAAGAGAAAAGAGTAATCACTCCCTAATCCCCCTCTCTCCTCTCACTTTAAGCACATGACTAGCCTCTAAGCAAATAGATAATGAGTTGCTAAGCCAAGAGGTGCTGAAATAACCAGCCCCCCATCCCTATTTATAGTCCAGGACGAAAGACTATACTACCCCTACAGCTACAACTAAGATAACTACCCACGCAGGGGTATTTTGGTCCAAGTTTTGATCTGTGCATCGGACGGACACGCCGCCTTCACGACTTTGCTTCGCCTCGACGCAAGCTTCGGGATGACGCCACGTGCCCTCCTTCTCAAAGCTCCGGCCGCACCGGGCTCGCCCCCGGTTTTGAGGCCCAAACCGGAAAACCTGCCTGCGTAGTGGTTTTGAGGCCCAAAGCACCCAAACCGTCCATTGACGCGTGTCCGGCCTCCGGCAAGCCTCCCGCTTGACTCGACCGACGCCGTCTCCATCGTGTCATGCCCTCTTGCCATTCCATGCACCATGTGGACCGCCCGTGACTTCGCCCGGACTCCTCGGGTCCATCGGTCCAAGCCTACTCGCGTTCATCCTTCACCGCCCTTGGTCCATCGGCATGAACCTTTCGCTTGACTTTCACCGCACGCCGTCGACCGCCACGTCGCATCCTACACCTGCACATCACAAGCTAAGAGCAACATCAAACCAACACAACGTTGTCAATCACTCATCATCCAAGGGTGACCACCATTGGTCCTCAGTAGGTGTAGGATGCGACATGACGGCGTGCGGTGAAGGTCAAGCGAAAGGTTCGTGCCGATGGACCAAGGGCGGTGAAGGATGAACGCGAGTAGGCTTGGACCGATGGACCCGAGGAGTCCGGGCGGAGTTACGAGCGGTCCACATGGTGCACGGCACGACGAGAGAACATGACGAGATGGAGACGGCGTCGGTCGAGTCGAGCGGGAGGCTTGGCAGAGGCCGGACACGCGTCGACATCGTGGAGGTCGCGTGGCGGCCAAGCAAAGATGGACGGTTTGGGTGGTTTGGGCCTCAAAACCATCGCGCAAGCAGGTTTCCCGGTTTGGGCCTCAAAACCGTGCGCGAGCCTGGTGCAGCCGGAGCTTCAAGAAGGAGGGCACGTGGCGTCATCGCGAAGCTTGCGTCGAGGCGAAGCAAAGTCGTGAAGGCGGCGTGTCCGTCCGATGCGCGGATAAAAACTTGGACCAAAACGCCCCTGCGTGGGTAGTTATCTTAGTTGTAGCTGTAGGGGTAGTATAGTCTTTCGTCCTGGACTATAAATAGGGATGGGGGCTGGTTATTTCAGCACCTCTTAGCTTAACAACTCATTATCTATTTGCTTAGAGGCTAGTCATGTGCTTAAAGTGAGAGGAGAGAGGGAGATTAGAGAGTGATTACTCTTTTCTCTTGATTTCTTTATCTTTAGTGGGCGGATGAAGGGAGGAGGCTAGTCCTTATCTTGTATAGAAGATGTTCTGGTGATTTAGCTTTATTTGTTGTCTCAAATCGTGCTAAATCTTTGATTCCCGAGCATTTTTCTTTTTCCCTATTTTCGGAACTATTTTTGGGGAATTTTTGTTCATCATGTTTGAGCCCGAATCTCATGAGGTTGGTTGAAGAGAAATGTTGCTAGGACCTTGGAGAGCATCTTTGATATGATCCCCTTTCAAATCCCTCACGAATCCAGCTTGATTTTGAGTTTTTCCCAAATTGTGTTCTTGAGTTAGGGTTGCGATTTTCTGAATTCTTGAGCTTTTCAAATTTTGTTTCATGGATCTATTTGCCCTTGGGGTATTGCATCCGTGTCTCAAATTTCATCTCGATCCGTGAAGTATGGGAGGAGATCTTATGATTTGAAGTTTGTTCTTGTTCTTCGGTTGTTCTTGGTGTTCCTGTCTCTGTTCGCGCAGGTTCTCTGGACAGCGAGCAGCACGTGCACGCGGGTCAGCAGCAGGGAGGCAAGCAGGCCGACCCAGCTCCTACAGTCCAACGTGTGAGTCAGCTAGCTACGGAGCAAGGCGGCCCAGCTGCGTTCCAGGCAAGCCAGGCCCAACACCAGGCACGTGGACCAACGCAGGCAGCAGCAGCTTCCACGCACGGCCCAAGCAAGGAACTTGGCCTAGGCAACCGTCCAGCAAATTGCGAGCTCCGAGGCAGATTCACACGCACAGGTCCAGCTTCATCTTGGACAGCACCGTGAGCTTTCACTGTTCTTTTATTTATAGCAATTAGTTAATCACTACTTGTTTAGTACTTTCCATGATATATCTTTTTGCTAATCAAGTCTAGAGGTTAATTATTTTGTTCTCTCATTTGCTAATCACACCTAGCACTTTAGATTAATCTTTTTCCACTTGCATGCTTAGTTGAGTGATTAGCTAGTAGTGATCTTGGTTAATCATGTTTTGAGCAAACTTGTTAAAATCATTTTATGTCTTTGCTTCCGTTATGTCTTGAGCGTGTCAAATCGTTCCTAGGGTGAGCTTGTCACGAGTTGACTTGGTCATCTTGACAATACAACGCGCAGTGTGCTTTGGGGTTGCATTTGGGACATAGGCCTTGTTCTCGTTGAGAATTTTTATAGGCTCCCATTCACCCCTCTCTGGTCACCCTTTCGGTCCTTCAATAGGGCACATGCATGAAAAAATGGCCCTGCTTAACTTTGGCTGCAGATATGATGGTGCGATGCTACAACTACAACATAATAGCTCTACTATGAGAAATTAAAATTTTCTGCGACTAATACATGCAAATTAACACTTCAAATGATCCTGAAAAAGAGTGGTCATCCTAGGTTATTTTTGTTTTGGCAAACATAATCATAGGATATCTTTTTTGGTTTATCAACGACCAAACTAGGACAGTGTAAGCGTTTGTGATTAGCAGTGCGCAATAATTGGACAGGGTAAGCGTTTCTGAACAGGGGTAAGGAAAGTGACCCTCTTCTCACCATGAATTTTATAAGCGAGCTGGCTATTGGGTGAGTCGTCGTCATCAGAACCTCATCGGAAGAGAGACCAAGCAGGCAATGACCTGCAGACAATCAATCAGTTTCCATCACTGCTAGTAGTAAATGAGAGCATGGTAAAGCTGATGGCAATCCATCCCATGCAGCAATTTCATCTCTAGGGCACGAGGACATAATGTGTCAGGCACAGAAAATGGCATTGCCATCTTGATCTCGAGAATCTTGCACACACCCGCTTTACCGGTTGCCTCAACGGTGCTGAGGTTCTTCAGTTTTCCCAACAGGGCATAAAGGTATCTATTATCGTATCGTATCTTTCTCCAATGGACGCAACTAAAGCATGCAACAGGCCAACAGTTATGAGAGCCACTGCCTTCACTTTGACAATATCATGATGAGGATGTTGCCAGATAGTGAACAGATATATACAGGTTCAGACTGCAAAGCAAAGACCTGGAGGCAAACAATAGCAGAGATCCCGGTGCAGCATCAGAAACCCAGAAAGAGTCCAGAGAAATCTGGCGCGTGAACTACCATCTCCTGTTATCATCACGGACATGGTTTCCTCTTGACTGTGCACTGAGTAGCAAGCCTGTCCCAGATGTTCAGCACTTCGGCTTGACATTGCAGGGTCCTTATCGGTTCACAATTCCAATGAGACCGAGCTGTGCAAGAGAGGCGGCGGCGGCCTCCTCGACTACACATCTTCCAATGTGAGCACGGCGTCTGAAAATGTGTCGCGTTCAGCCGTCCCCATCCAATTTGCTTGAGAAGGAAGGAGCGGCCGACCTGAGAAGCATTTCCACGAACACCTCGCGGTCGTCTGAGATGGGCGAGAAACATCAGGCTCCACTTCACCTCGTGGCTGCAATAGCTGGCTCTGGGTTACAGATGAAAAACATGGCAGTGCACCGTCTGCAGCTGCAGGCGAAGCACCGGCTGGCTTCCGGCCACGGCGACGGCCGCAACTCCGGGACGCCACGGGACGGCCGCTCTGGACACAGGGCTTGCTGACGAGCTCTTCCGTGCCATTCATGGAGAGCTTGTTGATGCTAGGCATCGGATGCGGTAATGGTGGGTGGGAAGGTGCTCCGCTCGATCTCCCGGCGGACGGGCGCGGAGGACGGCGGCGGCTGACGAACGGGAGGGAATTGGACCCCGACCGGGGTGCTATATGCAAAATCCAGGGTTGTAATTGCAAATATTTGGATCACGATCCAATTTAAAGGGTTCTTTGAAAATTGTTAGGGGTTATATCATTATATGAAACTTTTTGGATCGCGATTACTGGGGCTGCTACTTAAGCTTCTTCAACGGTGGCTGCTGCGGCTGTACAGCTCAGCCGTTCGACTCGAGGCCCAAAGTCTCAAATAGCTACACCTGCACAGGGCAGTTAATCGGCTTCAGTGCAAACGTGGTTTGTTTTAACGGTACTGCTAGCACCCGGATGTCCGATCCGGGCGCTGGTCGTCGGACGGTGGGTCCCATGTTAGTTATTACCTAACCACCTGCACGCGCACATTGTCCTACCACCGTGAGCCCTTATAATGTTGCTTCGTCACGCGCATATTGTCCTACCACCGTGAGCTCCTATATTGTTGCTTCGTCACGAGAGAGGGGGGACCCAACATCACACGGCTCAGAGGGTAGAGAGATGATTGGTTGGAGATTTAGAGAAGATGAAAATAGTTCATACACCATAAAAAATTGCATCCGCAATGTTATAAAATAATCTGTGCAACATCAAGAATATAATAAAAAAACTCACTCATTGCTGCAACATCAATGAAAACTTATTGCAACAACAAAAAAAGCACATGCGACATCCATAAAAAATGCTACTGCAACCTTGAACATAGCATCACCATCTCCATCGATCCAGTTAAGTTGTACCAATTCTGAAACATTCAGATAAATCTATCGCAACAATTCATTTTGCTCTTCAAACATCCAGTAAAAAGCTACTACAACATCAAGAAAATATTATCGCAACAAATCGATTTACTCGTCGAAACATGTATGGATGCAAGTATGGATGGCATCACCATCTCCATCGATCTAGTTAAAATATCAGAACAAGGCTACTGCAACATCAAGAAAATATTACCGCAACAAAATCGATTTACTCGTTGAAACATGTAAGGATGCAAGTATGGATGCCATCACCATCTCCATCGATCTAGTTGAAACATCAGAACAAGGCTACTGCAACATCATATTCATTGAGCTGCAACATGAAAGCGTTGGCTTCAAGAAGTCAGCCAGCGAGGAAGAAGGATACCCCTATGGCAACACCAATTCCTACATTAACATCTCAAATCAACCATTGCAACATGCAAAATCAAATATTGAAACATCATAGATCCTAAAGAGAAGGGGCAAGCAAAAATCAGAATAGAAATCCTAGAAAAGTGAACAAAATCCGCAACAAGAGAAACGAACAATTGAAACAAATGAAATAAATACATGAAACATCTCGACTTTACCGTTATCCCATTCATGAGTGGAAGAGTCAGGTCGCTTATGATGGCAGCGGTGGGCGGGAGGCATCTGCGAGCGCCGCCGTGGATGACATCAATTGAAGGGTGCAATAATGATATTGTAAAAGACTCGATACATATACCTCGATCTGATCTACTCTAATCAGACTGACTAGCTGAGCGCTTGAGAAGAGGAGGGCATGGACTAACGCGAAGGGCGATGGCTCGATGAGGAGAGCAATGTGGCGCGGCTTGGAGCTCCACTCGCCGCCTGCCTCCTCATCCTGCAGCAGCGTCGCCTGTGCCTCCTCGGCCTGCACCATAATCCTCCTCCTCTGGCCCGTGCGGCCAATCCCCGAGCCTAGTGCACCACCCAAACCAAAAATGCCGCTACCTCGCTTCCACAGCTCAGCCCCGCACCGCGGCCGCCCTTATCCTCCCTCCTCCCACGTAGTCCGCTCTCCCCAGCCCCAGCCCCACCTGCCGCCGCCTTGACTTTGAACCCACACGCTGCGGTAGTGGTGGGCGGAAGCAGTGTCACAGGGACGCGCGCGCCCGATGGTAGCACCAGGACGCGTGTGGTGGGGAAAGAAGGAGGACGTCGCGACGATGGCGTGGACGTGGTGGTGGATTGGTGGCAGCGGCCGTGTAGGAGACGGACCGGGCAAAAAGAATGAGAGGGAGAGGATAGCCATTGTGCTGTGCGGAGTGGAAAGGTGGAGATAATATCTTCAGCCCGTGCAAGTTATACGTAGATAGGAAGATGTCACGTAGCATCAGGAGTCAAAGTATTTTATCGGACGTCTTCACCTTAGTATTACTGTTGTTTTAATTTCTCCATATTCCTTATCATTTCCTATAGATGGCTAGATGGGCCGCCTGACCTTAGCCCAGCACTATCAAACCCGAAGGTATTTTCGTACCGTGCCGGACCGGCACTGCGTGCCGAACTGCCAGCCCAGTCGGCAGCTCAGCTGTGCTGTGCTTTTCCTGATCTGACGACGTGCCACCGTACCACGGCATCCGAGCTCGGTGACCTGAACCGCCGGCAAAACAATACACGCAGCTGCATGACGAAACAATCTGTCCACGCATTTCAGGCGCCCGGGCTGCCACTGATCCAGGCGGGGAAGAAGAATCTAGAAGCTCCGGCAAGGCGGCAAGAAGCCAGCCAGGTTGAAAGATCTGAACAAACTCCCCTGGTGGCCCTCTCGGCAGCGGCCAAGCTGGTGAGCTGCCCTCCTCTCCCTTTACTTCGCCGGAGCCAGCGGAGCACCGCGCCACGGCCGCTGGCGTCGACTCTGACGAAGCAGAGCGCCTTTGGCCTCCCCGACCCCGTACGCGATTGAGTCGATCTGGACCGCCAACGTTGCATCGGACGGCAAGTAGGCAACCAGGGCCCAGGGGTGGACGGTCCACCCTTTGGGGGTCCTCGCGCCGTGGCTCACCGCACCGGAGCTTCCGTTTCCGTCCCCTTCCCCGTCTGTGGCTCGTGCATCTGGTGTGCTGTGAAAGCTGGAGGCGAAGGCGCCGGCGGCCGAACGCGTCCGTGTGCTGGGCGCGGCGCGACGGCCGGCATGGCGGCGCGCGCACGATGACTCCATCCATCCCATGTCCCGCGGCCGCTGAAGAAACAGGCGCAAGGTTGTCGCACGGCGGGAACCACGGCGGACGTTGCAGGCGCTGTACCGAAACCCTGTGCCATGTCGGCTGGCAGCGCCGGCGAAGGCATTCAGAGGTTGGGATCATGGATGTTCTACCAAGATGTACGCTCCCTGTTGTTGCCCGCCATCACCTGGTGACGACGCGACGCACGGCTCGACGGAGGGCGGAAGCCCAATTTATCTGTTGAATTAGCTGAATGAAACGTGAGACAGAACTAGAACCGAGGCTCTGACAGATTCTGAATTGATCCCTTGATTTCAGCATATTGACGGATCACGTCCACGAACACCATGCCGCGCTCAATTTACTCGGCCATGGCGACGATTCACTAGGCGAAGAAGAATGGCAGAGATCACCGGTGCCAGACTGCCAGGTTGAATCTGAACACTGAACAGCTGCCTGATACCCCTCTGTTCCTGCTCGGGACGGGGCGCTGCGCCGGTGAGCTCCTGCGATCGATCGCTGTCCATGCGGCGGCGCGGGCGCTCACTCCGACGGCGAAGTGATGAACAAGAGAAGAGAGCGAAGCCCGCACATGGCCACCGGCCGCCGCGCCTGACTGACGGGGAACACGATCCCGCCACGATTCAGTCGATCCCGACCGCTCACGTCCCATCGGACGGCAGGTACCGTCCACCCCTGGGGCCGCAGAGGGACGCTGCCTCCGCCTCACGCCGCGGGTCGCCGGAGCGCCGCCGAGTTGAGGCCATCTCTCACTTCCCTCCGTCTCCTCCCAGCCTCCTTGAAGCCACCCAAGCTTGCCCCACGCAAGCCTTTCCGCTTCAGCTCTGCCGCTGCAAGCCTGCGACTGCAACTCCCCGATGCATCTGCAGCCATGTGCCGGCCGGCGGAGGCATGGAGCGCCGGGTCGTGTTCTGCTTGCAAGTTCAGTAGATTTTGCTTAAGAGCGTGAAGCACTTACAAATCATTCACACATACACTTAACAATTGATTCTCAACGACAGTATTTACAACTTCACAACGGATTCTTTTTGTAGATAATATTTACACAAGTGTATGACACTATCGGAAACAGTAGATATGCCGAGTGACGAGGGTTTGCATGAGTATACTATATATAGATTTCAGAGATGCAACATGCCATTTCGGCGCGTTGCTACCTCCCACCTCTGACCTTACGGCTGGCCCCTTTGGAAGTCATGACCCTTTCTTTGGTGTATTCGGGTTGCTTTGGGGTTCCTAACCCTACTACCTTGCCACTAAGCATGTCAAGAACTTCAGCCATGGTAGGCCGCTCCACCCACTCAGACTGAGTGCATAGTAGTCCTATCTCCAAGCACCTCTTTATCTCTGTTAACTGAGATATCTCGAACAAGGATTGATCAAACAACTCACCCATTTGTTGATTTTCTCGCACATTCCAGGCCTGCGAAGAACGGACGGCACGTATAAATGTCGAGTTTTGTTCGGTAAACAACAACGGTCATGAAACAAAAATCATGCTGATGAAGATGTTGTTTTTCTTTTTAGGAAATTTTGAGTAAATTGTTTCCATGCATGTATTATCACAAAATCTATTTTTATTCTCAACTGCAAACAGTGTTCAATTTATGGCCCTAATTGAAAGTTTTCTAATTTTTTAATCATTTTCATATTTGGAACAAATCAATTCAACAATGCTTTGGGCAATTTACAATGTTTTAAAAATATACATAAAAATTTAAACCTGGGCCTATACAAAATAAAACATGAAACAAGTAAAATGAAAGAAATAATAGCAAAATATAATGATCCACTAGGAGATAAAATAGTAAATCAAGGCCTCAGCATCCCCTCGCTAGCAATTCTAACAAACAAGATGTGGCAAACTGAATTGTTTTGCCTGATTAATTTGGGTGCCAGATTTTCGTTTTCCCATTTTAGTGGATCATTATCTGAAAAAATCTGAATATTGTTCCCTCAAAACTCTGTCCTTTTGTAAGGGTAGTCACCAAAATAGGAGCTGAGCTAGATGGACTACTTGAAAAATGTAGAATTGCAAAGTCGCACGTGATGCATTTTCTTGTGTAATTCCAACAAAAATGTGACAAATAAACTGATGTGTCGGTGTGCGTGTACTTACCCATGGAATTGAAGCATGGTGACGGGCAGGTTCAGATCTGCACATACCGCTAATGGTCTCAAGGAGGGTGACACCGAAGCTGTACACATCGTATTTAGTCGACAAAATACCTTCCAAGATATATTCAGGAGGCATATATCCCCTGAATGGTTAGATAGAAAGGGAAGACCTCAGGACAAAATATGAAGGAAAGAAGAAACAAAAGAGACTTATGCTTGTCACAAGTTAGCTCTAATGTGATATTTAATTCAGAAGATGGCCATCTTACACTGTGCCGGCTATGTTATTGTCATGAACCATCGGTTTCTCCAAGATTCTAGCTATTCCAAAATCAGTTATCTTAGGATTCATATCAGAGTCCAAGAGGACGATGGCTGGTTTCACATTCCTATGGACAATGTTTTGCTCATGCAGGCACTTTAGGCCTTGGGCTAGCCCCTGGATTATCTTGAAGAGGGAGGACCAATGAAGTCGATATTCTCCTGCAGATTAGTTAGAATTTGAGGGGAAGCAATTATATTGGTTACTTTAATTCATAATGTACTATTTTGGTTCAGAGGGGAACATACCATAAATATTGTTTCCCATGTTTCCGTTCGGCAAGTATTCTTCGACAAGAAAAATGTGAGTTTGAAGGCACTGATTCTCCCACATGAATTCGTGGCCATATCCCAGAATTCTGATAATATACTTGTTATCCCTCAAAGCCTCCACATCCTTGGTCTGGAGCTCTGAAGCAAGATGAAGTTCGGTACTCAATCGCGCCACTAGAAATGGAGGTGGATCACGAAATTTCTTGATGGCAACCAGGAGTCGGTCGTGCAATATACCCTTAAAAGTATAAAAAGCAAGATAAATGGTGGTTTCATTCTATGAAATAAATCCAGAAAAGTGACGTCCTGTGCATGTCTATATGTCTAAGTAATGCAATGAAGCTAGTGGGTTTGCTCGATCTTATCCAATTTCGCAAGTACCTCTTGTGTAAAGAAAAGGAAATGTGCAAGGTAGTATAATGTGTCCAACAAGTGGCATAGCTGTTGGAAGTGATCGCAGTTCTTAAAAAACTGTGTTTTTGTGATAGATTATTGAGGTGTGTGAAACAATTTCTTAATAAAATTAAAATTATAATCAATGTTTCTGTAGATTTTAAATGGTAGTGTCGTGTTGAGAAATCACATTTACAAAATAGCATGCCAAGCATATGGAGTACCTTGTAGACAGTACTAAAGTCGTTTGATCCAATCTTGTTTTTCTCTGAAAAATTCTGTGTAGCGTTCTTCAACTCAGTCAAACTGAACTTTGTTAAGCCTGTCATAGAATCAACCCGCAACTTATCTCGCTTAGATTTATCAGAGAATGCAAGTGTATTATTAGAACCAATAGTTCTTAGTGCAATGTAGTAAGAATAACAATTTGAGTGAGTTTCAACTGCCAAGTGCTAAAATTGATAAACATAAACTCCATTTGTCCTCTTTTATGTAGATTTATGTCTTTTATCAATCTTCAAGAGATGACATTGACCACTTTTTTTAACTTGTATTAGTAGATTATATTTTTTATTGAAAGCATATATAAAATAGAATATACCATATAATATTGATATAACCAATCTTACTTGGTATTCTTTATACGTATCAAATAAACTCAAAACTTTAGAAAGATGACTTCTAGGGAGTGTGAAGGTGAAGATAGACGGGAACAGAATTGCAACCATATACCTGGTAAAGGATGAGATGGTGCCTCGCTCTCTGCTCGTTTATTTTTTCTTTCATCAGATATGCTGCTGCAAGTAAGTGAAGGTGAATGTTTTTTTAAATGAGTAAAGAATAAAAAAGAAGTATCTCCAAAGCTTGCAGGATACAAGGTTAGCTCATTATTTCTAATCCAACACTCCATCAAAATAGACAAAACATGTGCAAATGGAAATGCTCTACGGAAGGATGAGCTAAGCAAGCAGAGATATGCACTTCATCTTGCCATGTACCATTTCCCATGTGTCGGAAGAAATAAAAATACCATTATGTTGGTATTTGAATTATTTCTGTCCAAAACCAGCATTTTTCATGAATGGTGACGAAATTAAACTTAAAGCACGCTGATGCAAAAGCTCAATGGAGGAATAAACAGATACCAATAATTACATAATTGTTCAGTTTCTTATCTATAACCACTATCAATCTCACTGAATACTTGCAGTTTGAACTAAATGAAAGCTACACTTAATGATGGAAATGAAATAAACTGCAACTCCAGGGAAGTAAATTGAATTCTGTTTTTACTTATAAAAATTTAGGTGGGAGTGGGACTCTCCAGGGATTATATAACGCTACTAGTTACGAATCTTAACTGTTGGAATGAATATAAATACAAATGTGCTGGTACCACTTTTGCATCACTAAACCCATATATAATTAGCGTATTGTTGACCGAATGCTATATAGTTTGAATTTAAATTCTCTATATCTTATATTTATTGACGCATAGTTTTGAGACATCCAGCATTCATTTATTACTTAAGATTTTGGTAGCACAACTCTAAAACTTATGGTAGATGACTAACCAATCATCTTCTGATGGAGTGAGGGAGACAGGACCAGAAATAGGGGCTGAAATGTCTGCAATATTCTGAAAAATAAAATCAATATATTATATGGTAATAGAAATCACAAAGATAAAAAATAATAACAATAAAGAAAATTTCACATAAACAACAGAAATGTTGGCAAGACCATCACAAAATTACTTATTTAGAAGTTGTATCACAAAACTGTATAGCTAAAGGTCAATAAAGATTCCCTTATCGAGAAAAAGTTGTTTTATGTCAATCTAAAGGGGCACGCCCACAAAACAAGCTTAGCACATCTCAGATTGCTTACTGTTCTGGCACACATCTATTGTGTACGCACTGCCTTAAAGGTTAAGAAAATATATCTTGTATTTTTTGGTCTAAAATTTCCATCCTATTAAAATTAGGCCTTTACTTTTTTTGTAAATAATTGTCAATTCATATTTTAAGATATTATATCTAACTTTATCCTTATTTCATAATAATGTAGGTAATTAAGCAATCATACCTGTGAGGTAGAATGAGGTACATGTGAAGATGGACGTGGTAGATGCCCAGGCTTTGCTAGACCTGTACTTGTGATAGGATTAGTAGGAGTAGGTCGTGATGGTGGTGGTAATGATGATTGTGTGGGTGGAGAAGGAGGTTGATGTTTGGATAGAGGAGGAGCTATATTTGCGATGGGAGGACGGCGAGGAGGTGATGGTGGTGTGGATGAACGTTGAGGCTGATGGTCAGACATTGGAGAAGTTACATATGTGGGAAGAGGAAGTGGTGGTGGTGGTGGTGGTGATGGAGGAGTTGGCGGTGGCGACGGTTTGTATCGGGTCATACGAGGAGGAGGTGGTGGAGGTGTAGGCAGTGCTGGTGTTGGTTGTCTGGGTTGACGACGAGGTAGGTGTTTGGACAAAGGTGGAGCTACTACATTGGTACGAGGAGGGGATGTGTGCGAATGAGGCCGACTAGGACGTATGTCATTGCCAAGAACATCATCAGGAGGATGAAAAGAACCTTCATGTGTGGGCAAACTAGGCTGGAGGTCATCATCAACAAAAACAGTAGGGCGAGATGGTAGATGTTCGGACAGGGGAGGTGGTTGGTATGTCCGAACAGGGAACACATTGACAGTCACAGAACTTTGCTGGCCTTTCGTTGCCACAAACACGGTGGCGGCGGTTTGGTTGGCAAAGATGGCCAGCATCATCCCATGTGATATGTCGTTCTTTACCTGGCTCAACTTCTTGGCCAGCTTCCCGGCCTTGCAGAAGAGACACAGGATGTTCTTCCCCTGGCAGGCTGTTACGACATCATGAGCGCGTCTGATGGCATCCCCAAGATCCTCTAGCGGGCCGCCAATCACTTTGTGCCTCATCATCTCCGAGTCCTTGAGCAGCGACAGCAGGTCACTGATTCTGCGCACGAGCTTCTCGATGCCGCGACACTCCTCCTTGTTCTCCCGAACTGTCTCCACGGCATCCTTGAGATTGATCGCAATGTCGATGATCTTCTCCACGATGACCACTGGATCTGCCATTCTAATCGCTGTGTACCATGCAATCTCCTTTTTTTTTCTCAGATTATTGAGGTAATCTCTAGCCTCTGCCACCAGAGATTTATGCAACACAACCTAGCTACAAGATCACTGAATGTGAAAATAACAAGACAAGCTGACGAGTTAAGCAAAAATAATCAATGTAATTATAAGCAAGAGTAAGCTAGCATGCATTGACCTTGTTGGCTCTTTTTCTTTCTTCAGATTGTTGGTCACCTCTTCCTCCTATCCCTGGACCAATCGAGGTTGCCGCTCTTTTGTTCCGTATGAACTCGTCTACTATCTGCTGAGAAGGAATACATGGCTGGCCCAATGCAAAAGACAAAAAAGGCTAAAGCCAAGCCTTGTGTTAACAAAATGGTATGGGTACGAAAACATCGCGTGAAGATTAAGCAATGCATATGCTCGTATGGAATTTTAAGGTTGAGTGAGAGATTACACTAACTGCGATTCTTCTCTCTGGCACATTTCAAGATACTGTTAGTTGTATAAACCTTAAAGCACAGGAGATAAGAGCCTTTCGGCTGGGATAGACATTGTTGATTGGCAAAGCATCTATACCAAAGGCTTACCGGCGTTTCTGTTCTGGGACATTTGTTGATCAGACATTCAGACTGAGCAAAGGTATTCGAGTGTTTCAGGTGGTTATTCAGGCTTTCCATTATCCAAAATAAAGTATTTATTGAGCTATTTTTGGATATATTCACTTGAGAGAGATGGATTTAAGCATGCAACAAAAGTTCACCTGGTGACAAAGTGGTAAAGGACAAGGGCATGAGCTCAAGTCAAACCTCAGGACATACCACCAGAAAACAGAGCAGCAGGAGAGCAAGCAGCAGAGTACACTGTGTCCCCAGACAGCACGGCGTCCAGGCCGTGGGAACCGGCCGGGACACGCCGCTAGTGCAGAAAGAGGACCAAGAAATGGCAGCTTTCTACAATTAGGCATCAACACATATAGAAGTCTACTCTGGCATAACAGACAGCTACCAGAACACGACGTATACAGCAAAGTGAGCTGATGACTGCTTCAGCTGACACACCTTCATCTTGATATCATCTCACACACCACCCTGATTATGCTCCTCCAGTAATGGCTTCTAATGCTGTAGAAAGTAAATGAGTTAATGCAACAAATCTGTTGGATGCTGAGGTAGTTTCTTCTCGACCTGCCTGATATGAATCTGCAGGAGTCGTACTGGATACTATTGCACCCTCTGATTCACCATTCACTTCATTACCACACTGCAACATTTCTATACGAAAAATAAAGAAAAGTGTGTACGAGGGTTGATCAGCGCACAAGTTTTATTTAAATTCAGTCCAACAAAACAGATCGATCAGCTTCAGCATTTGGATCGGATGACTCTGGATTGTCCGGTGACTCCAACCGAATACGCTGAGCTCTGGTTGTACCCCAGTTCTGAGATAAAGTCTTCCCTCAGTTTAGGGGAAAATAAGCAGCGAGCTCTAGCTTTATTAGATTCATAGACTTTGATATGCACTTAGATATACCCTATATCTATCTATGTATTTAGAAAAACTAAAACGACCTATAATTTAGGAATAATTTAGGATGGAGGCAGTACCTTTGCTACGATGTACTGTAACATCTAAGCATGAGAGGGTGATGATAAAAAATGCACTATTGCACCGCTTGATTACTGTCTCAATCCTATTTTTTGATTGGTTATTGTTGACGTGACATTATTTTTTTGAAACTTATTGACATGACATTATGAATTCATGGTATCGGTATCACACGGCAGGTGTTCTGAATCTGTACTCCCATTGCGTTCAGGTAATAACTCTCGTTTTAGCAGAGAGAGAGAGAGAGATCATATTGTGTGTAAAAAGGCAAATTGGCTCCTGGCTCTTTCATTTCCACATACCCAGAAAGAAACAAACAAAGTCGAGAGTTCAGCCAAAAATACGAAACATCATTAACTCTTACTACTCTGGAAACAAAATACCTTGTTGTTTTAGATTTAGGCACTAGAATTAATAAGGTGGATAAAATGGCCGGCTTATCCTCGATTAATATTATGTGAAGAGTAGATACACGAGGAAATAATTTATTCAGTGCATGGAACCCGCGCATCAGTCTGATCAGGCCTTTCTTCCTTTCGTATATCCTGGTTGTTTGGGGGTCCTTAGCTTTTTCTTGCCATCTAGCATCGCAAGAACATCTGACATGGCGGGTCTGTCAGCCGGCTTAAACTGAGTGCACAGAAGGCCTACCTCCATGCACCTTCTTATCTCCTTCAACTGAAACTCAGCATACAACGATGGATCCAATAACTCCTCCATTTGTCCCGCTTGCCGCGCCATCCAAGCCTATGCATAACAAAAGATAACCTAAATTAGCTGCATGTACAGTAAATGATTGGCAGATAGAGTGCAAGCAAACAACTTATTTGTGGAATATTTTCTTATACATATGAATTTGGAGTAGGTTCGTTTTACTCACTCAGAGGCCATAAAAACTCATTTTTTACACAATTATTGTAATTGTAAAGTAATTACAGCTCCATATACATCCCCTGGATTATCTCTTTCAAGAAGCTGTTTTTACTAACTCCCTGGTGCAGGAGCATAGCTCCGAGCTTTTCGTGGCATTGTCGGATGGAGGAGCCAAGAAAGCAGCGGTAGCGAGGGGAGGCGAGTGGGTACCCAATAGTATTTTCTGGGTCAGGTGATTAATTAAGATGGCATACCACTCTAGTTTATTTCGCGGTAGAGGATGGGTGACACAAGACTACAAGAGAGAGATGGGGGATGAGGAAGAAATTAAGGAACTCACAGCCATCAATTGTAATGCAGGCCAAAAAATAAGGTATGAATTTTCAGGGTAATATTGTTCTCTCCGTCACAGCACAGTGTTGCATTGACTCATTTTCTTCATAAAAATAAATATTCACCATTGTTTGTGTGTTATAATCCCACATTTGTCGTGATTCATAGGTTCATTAGTTTCACATCAGGAATTGATGGTGGGGAAGCACAAACATATAAGGTGGGGCAGCCCTTGCCCATTAGGTTGGTCCCTTTGGGTTGAGTTAGGCCCAAGCTCTTAGTTGTTGTGAGCTTTGGTGACTGGTGCCTGTTGGGCACTAGCTCATAGCTATAGCGGATAGGGCTGGAATCCTCTACGCACTCTAATTGCAACTCCAATCTCACATAAAAAAGATAGACAATTTGAAGAGCTCAACTACTGACATGTTCTATGAGATAAGCTTACATTATTGTGTTCCAAGCAACAAAAAGCATGAACATAAAATACAAAAGTTATTTTCCAATTCCTCTTAACATACTTTTCTGGTCAGTATATATGTACTACGAACATTTAGATATGCTCTAGTTTGAATGCCTAACCTAGAAAAAAAAATCTTAGGTCCGCTGTACTGTGGCAGGTACTACAATTTAATCCCCTTTTGGACCAGCAGTAAGACGCACAATTGCATATACATGTTACCCATTTTTACCTATGATTTCAAAACAAAGCCCGGCCATAAGAAAAAAATAACAAATTGATCGAAATCCTGGTACAGAACCTATATGCATGCATGCCTGTAAAATTTACTAATTACCCATTCGATTGAAGCTTGGCGAGGAGCTGGTTTAGATCTGCACATACTGCTAATGATCTCGAGGAGCATAACGCCGAAACTATAGACATCATACTTTGTCGACAAAATGCCTTCCACAATATATTCTGGAGACATATATCCCCTGCATTGTTAAATAATTAACATCAGAATTTTCTGAAAGAAATAAAATAAGGACTAGACATCCCACCATAAACGAAAATTTGTTGTTATGGAGCAAATCCTCAAGCTATGCTTCGATTCAGAATACCAAATTCTACAAAAGATTATGAAAAAGCTATTCTAACAGAATAACTGCAATTATACAAGGTTTTATGGGGAAACATGCCCACACCTGGTGTATATTGGAACTCATGTTAATTTAGGCGAGGTTATGTTCACAATTACTGAAATATTGATGGAACATATCTTACACTGTTCCTGCTAAATAGTTAATGTCACGTGGCATATCATCACCATGGTCCAATATTCTGGCAATTCCAAAATCTGTGATCTTTGGATTCGTATCGGAATCCAAGAGTATATTGTTTGGTTTCAAATCAGAATGGACTAATTGTTGTTCATGCAAGTAATGTAGGCCTTGGGCTATTCCTTGAACTATCCCAAAAAGGGAGGACCACTCAATTCGAGACCCTGCAAACATAAATCATGGGCAAATAAACAAACTAGTAGTTAAAGACATGACGATTCACAACTCCGTAGGTGAAATACCAATGCTTCAATGAAAACTACCATAGATAATGTCGTCCAAACTTCCATTTGGCATGTACTCTTCCACAAGAAAATAATGTGATTCTTGTGCTTGATGTTTATTGTCGTCAAATCCATCCACCTTCTCTATTACTTCATAGCCATATCCTATAAATTTAACTATATTTTTATGCTGAAGCTTCGAAACAAGACTGAGCTCATCATTAATGTGGGCTGCTGGAAGTTGATATGGATGTTTAAATTTCTTGATGGCAACGCCCAGTCCGTCACGTAACACACCCTGAAAAGTACGAGGGCAAACCAAGTTAATTGATGCGTTTCTTATTTTACCAATTTTTTTAGAAAATAGGGATATGTTGTCAACAAATGTTTGCACGTGAAATTCATTGCTGATTTGGTGTGCATGCTAGTCATCGTCATGGCATCTTATCTTATCTTACTATTACTAATTAGAGACCCTTTTGGAGCCTCTACGTTAACCCTCATGAGACACACTAGAAAAAACAGATAAATCTTAAAACTTCTCGCAAAATTAGAAATTTGGCCATCAATTTGATAATTCTAATCATTGCATCTATTAGGTTTTCTAAAAAAAGTACCCTCCTCTGCTATTATGAAAAAAAGTACAAAGTAACCCCCTAAATTTATATATAAATTATACACCCCTATCATTATGAAAAAACTAAATTAGTCCATGAACCTTCATCGAGATTACCCACTTATATCATTATACAAAATAACTTAAAAATCCTCTAAACTTAAATAATTTATCCACGATTGTTAATTTAAAAACAACCTAAATTAACTTATAAATTTGAACCAGTATATGATTCTAGCCAGTAGGTCAATGGGATATACAAGGCAAATTTCTAGCCGATGCTATGGGAGATTGAGGCACACAGCAAAAAGAATAATATAATGCTAATTATGGTCATGTTAGAAGCAATTAATTTCTTTAAATATAATTTCTGGATATGTTATTTATCAAATTTTTATTCAGATAAAGCCTAAATACACATCTGCGTATATATGCACAAACAGTGAGCTAAGGCATGCATTCTATTTTAAAAAACACAATGACAATTGAGTGCAAGGTAAGTAGCATTTATTGGAACATGATCATATCTTTCGGCCACTGCTGTTTGTCAGATTTTAGAGATCATAAGACATCTCAAGGAGATGTATTCCTTGTATCCAATTCATAAAATAGATTTCATTACGATTATTGATAAGGTTAATAATAAAGTTTCAATGTCATAACATAAATTATGCCATCAACCCCTCAAGGTAATTTTATAAAGTGCATAAATAAATCATAATGTAAAGATTTTCATGTATATGCATTGGGATGTAGATATATAAGAAAGCTTTGATTATTTTTTTGCTTAATACGTGTACAATTTCCAAAGTTGAATTAGTCTTATCATATTGATGAATATATTAGGTGAACTTATGGATATGTGCCAATTGGGATATCAGCCAATACACATATCGGTCAACACGGGAAAGATGTTTAGAAGCCTGAGAGAGAGAGGGAGAGAGAGAACCTTGAAGACAGCAGCGAAGGCACCTCGCCCTATGAGGTTGTCTTCTGAAAAGTGATTCGTAGCAGTCTCCAACTCTAAGGAACTGAATTTTCTCCAACCTATGGTGAAAACAATAATATATATAACATTCTTGCTAGTGTCCGGATATCCAATGGGAAACTCCCTATCGGATGCTCCAATGGCCCGTTGCAAAACATAGAAACGGTTACTGCCACATCAAAAGTCAATGTGTAAAACACTTCAAATATGTATAAAAATAGCTCTTTGCTACAGAAAACTCCTTAACCAATGGCATAAAATGGATTCCAGAAATCCAGATCATACAAACTCAAGTTTGAATCCCCAAATGACTAAACATCCCAAAAACTGCGCATTGCAACATCTCAAAATATCAGTTGCATCTCTAAAAATATAGGATGCAAACAACGAAGGAAGGAAATCCAACCAAACACATGCATGCAGGGTGTTTATTCAGGCCATGATGAGCATGTTATCGCTTTGAAGTGTTGTTCGCCCTGTGTGTGCCTTTGCCCTGGGATATTTATAGCCTAAAATTCCACCGTTTAGACCTCCCAGATTATATAATGGTGATCTTCCTGGCATATCCAGGATATCATAGTCTTAACCTTCTCGTGGTTAGAGTTTTAGCTCACGGTAGTGAGTATTGACGAGCACAACTGCAAAAAAGATTTTTAGACGCGCTCTAAAAAGATGGCGACGCACTATAGTAGTCGGCCCACATCTAAAAATGGATTTCCAGGTGCGGATCAAAGGATGAACACTAGCAAGTAGAAAAAGAGTCATCGATCCCCAACAAAAATCTCAGAATAAATTATTGGACCTAGTGCTAGTACCGGGTCTAAATTTAGCAGTCCTGAAGGTCTTTTAGTACCGGTAACACCAACCGGTATTAAAACCCACCCTTTAATATCAGTTGGTGTTACCCACCCGGTAGTAAAAGTCACCTTTTTGTATTAGTTGGTGTCACAAATCGATATTAAAAGGACCCCCATAGGTATCTTCAAAAGGAAAGTATCTCCTACTCAATTAGTTGTGCTGTGTAGGTGAGATAGTCAGGAAGCTATGCGTGAGGCAATAGGTCACGAGTTCAAATCGCAGGCGCCGTGCAAGCGCATATTTCACGTGAAAAATCACGTGACTTGTGTAGGTGAAAAATTCCACAAAATTTAGAATATTTTTTTGGTGCAAAACTCTTTAATACTGGTACAAACGTTGGCACTTTTAGTCTCGGATTTGACCCGGTACTAATAGGGACTTTTCCAGTAGTGGAACTGCCCAGATTCGACTCGGTACTAATAGGGAGTTTTCCAATAGTGGAACCGCCCTTCAAAACATCTAGAAAGAACTAGGTGGTTCTTTCATCAAAAGAAGAAAATAGACAACTAAATTCAAGTTAGAGAGGATTCGAAATTTGGTGGTTACATGACCACACCTTCCAACCTAACCAGTTGAGATAGACTCACTTCCTTGGAACATGTAAATTATAATAAAATAAAGTTTACTTACTCGACCAGCGTAATCTGACAAAAAAAAATGGTGTTTCCGTGTAAGCACTGCTGTAGGCATAGTGGTCCACTGGTGATAATTTGTACGAAAGGGTTAATGCATTGAGAAATAGAACTGAGTTACTTACAGCCAGGAGATATCACTCCCACAGTCCCACTAGCCTACTACAGGATCCAAAATCAGTTTTTTTTAGATAATGGAAAGAAAATTCTGGTTTCAACCACCTCCAAAAGATGGATCCAAAACCAGTTTGGAACTACTCCTAGTTGTATGTGCAATTCCCCAGCAGTGCTATTATGACAAAATAAATACTCGGTCATAAATGCATTTAGCGAAGCAAACCTAGGTCACCTATATTCAGCTTAGGCCTCCTCCAATGGTGCCAACTCAGCTACCTCATGGGTATGCCACACATCAGATTTTTACCCATGTAGGAGAAAAAGAAAGAAGAGCTATTTCTTGTTCAAGAGATAGTCTCAGACATATATTCCTAAATCATGTGAGACTGATGTATGGATCTATATAGACATAAGAGATAGTATTTGACTCTAATTGTTCGAGAACATGTCTCTTACACAATCTTTTAAGTCTATGAGTTAGTACTTGACTCTAACTATTGGAGGAGGTCTTGCATGCCTGCATTCCGTATCTCTTCTTTCATTCTGTTTTCATCAAACTGATTATCTTTTTTTTTATTAAAAAAGGATAAAGAACCAAATACAATGTCAGAAGGCTTGGGCCCAAAAACAAAATAAATAAAAAAGTGAGATTAAGGAATGAAAAGTGAGAAATGAACGAATGAATAGGACTTCAAAGTTTATCCAAAAAAAATAAGTTACTGTTACCTCATTTAGTACGTGCATGCGCATGCGGCAATCACTTAGCACTTTTTTATTAATTTGTCTTAAAATTTAACTCCACCTATGTTGTCTTAACATAGCCGATATCAAGCCCTAGCAAAGAAGGAGGGTTGTGATAGGCTTGGCGAGCCAATGTTAAACCTAGCCATTCTAATGGAGATGAAACCCAAGAGAAATTCGTTGGGGCGTAACCCTCTTATCGACACGCCATATCGGAATCTAGGTATGGTGTTAAATGGGCAAGGGTCTGGTCATCTCCCCATTGGTGACGCGACGTGTTGTGATTTGGGCACAGTGTCAAGTGAGCAAGGATTGGATAGTCATTTCCTTAACGGTGCACTATATCTGTGCTCGAGTGTAGTGAAAAATGAGCAAGGGTCTTCACATCTGTCTCGATGGGTACTTGGAAGGTAGGGTCTCTTACAGGTAAGTTAAGAGAGTTAGTAGACGTAGCGACTAGGAGGCGTGTAAATATCTTATACGTTCAAGAGACTAAATGGAAGGGCCAGAAGGCGAAGGAGGCGGACAATACTGGTTTCAAGCTTTGGTACTTAGGGACAGCTGCAAATAGAAATGGAGTGGGAGTTTTGATTGACAAGTGTCTTAAGGATGGAGTGGTGGACATGAGAAGGCAAGGGGATAGGATTATCTTAGTTAGGCTTATAATTGGTGATATGGTCTTGAATGTAATTAGTGCGTATGCCCCAAGTAGCCCACGATGAGAGTAATAAGAGGCAATTCTAGGAAGATTTAGATAGCCTGGTTAGAATTATACCTTCTAGCGAGAAGCTTTTCATAGGAGATCTCAATGGGCATATAGGTACAACAACTGCAGGTTTCGAGGCAGTTCATGGAGAGTTTTGGTATGGTAGTAGGAATCAGGATGGAGAGGAAATCTTGGACTTTGCAGTAGCTTTTGACTTGATGATAGCGAACACTTTCTTTAGGAAGAGATAGTCCCATTTAGTGACTTTTAGTAGTGGTCAACACTATAGCCAGATTGACTTTATTCTCACAAGAAGAGAGGATAAACGAGCATGCTTGGATTGCAAGGTGCTACTAAGGGAATGAGTTGTTTCTCAACATAAGCTTGTGGTGGTGGACTTTTGTTTTCAGATGCACGCATGCAGGGATAAACAAGCCAAGATTGCTAGAACAAAGTGGTGAAAACTAAAACAGGAGACATTAGAGGTCTTCAAGGAAAGGGTAATCAAAGAGGACCCTGGGAAGGAAGGAGAGGACACAAACATGTGAGAGAATATGGCAAACTGCATTCGGAAGGTGGCCTCGGAGGTGCTTGGAGTGGCCAAAGGGGGTAGAGGCGTAGATAAAGATACTTGGTGGTGAAATAAGGAAGTTCAAAGGACTATTAAAGAGAAGAAAGAATGCTATAGGCGCTTGTTCCATGATAGAAGTGTGGACAACATAGAGAAGTACAAGGAGACAAAGAAGATCGCAAAGCGAGCTGTGAGTGTGACAAAGGGTAAGGCATATGAGGATCTTTACCATGATTAGGTATGAAGGAAGGAGAGAAGGACATCTTTAGGATGGCTAGGGTTTGTGAGAGAAAGATGAGGGACTTCAACCAAGTTAAGTGCAGTAAGGATGAAATAGAAAACACCTTGGTAAAGGAGGATGAGATCAAACATAGATGGCAAGAGTATTTTGACAAATTGTTCAATGGTGAGAATGAGAACATAACCTTTCAATTGGATGACTCTTTTGATGGCACCAACAGGAACTTTGTGCGGAAGATCCAAGAATCTGAGGTGAGAGAGGCGTTCAAAAGGATGAAAAGTGGTAAGGCGATGGGCCCGAATGGTACCTCAATTAAGGTCTGGAGATGCCTCGGGGATATAGCCATAGTCTGGCTAGCCAAGTTGTATAACCATATTTTTCAGTCAAACAAGAGGCTGGAAGAGTGGAGAAGTATATTGGTACTAATATACAAGAATAAGGGAGATATTTAAAGTTGTACTAATTACCAAGAAATTAAGTTGATGATCGATACTATGAAACTATGGGAGAGAGTTAGCGAGCATCTTTTGGGAAGGATAACGCGGGTCTCTATGAACCAATTTGGTTTCATGCCTGGAAGGTCAACCATGGAAGCTATTTTGTTAATAAGACAAGTTATGGAGCGGTATAAGGAGAAGAAGTACCTACACATAATTTTCATTGACTTGGAGAAAGCGAATGACAAAATACCATAGAATGCCATGTGGTGGGCTTTGGACAAACATAAAGTCCCAATGAAGTACGTTGGACTTATTAAGGACATGTACAACAATGTTGTAACTAGAGTTCGAACAAGTGATGGCGACACAGATGACTTTCCGATTATAATAGGACTGCGTCAAGGGTTAGCTTTGAGGCCTTATCTATTTTCCTTGGTGATGGATGAGGTCACAAGGGGCATATAAGGGGATATCCCTTGGTGTATGCTCTTCATGGATGATGTAGAGCTAGTTGATGAAAGTCGAGCAGGAGTAAATAGGAAACTGGAGTTATGGTGGGAGATCCTAGAGTCAAAAGGTTTTAGACTCAGCAGAACTAGAACTAAATATATGAGATGTGACTTTGGCACTAATACAGATGAGGAGGGAGATGTTAGTTTTGAAGGACAAGTAGTGCCCAGGAAGGATACATTTTGATATTTGGGATCAATGCTAGAACAAGATGGGGATATTGATGAAGATGTCATCCATAGAATCAAAGCAAGGTGGATGAAGTGGCGCTAAGCATCAGGAATTTTATATGACAAGAGGGTACCTTTGAAGCTAAAAGGCAAGTTTTATAGGACGGCGATTAGACTTGCAATGTTGTATGGTGTAGAATGTTGGCCTAAAAAAATGACATGTTCTGCAGATAAGTGTTGCGGAAATACGTATGTTGCATTGGATTTGTGGTCATACGAGAAGGGATCGAATCCGGAATAAGGACATATCCAACGGAGGCTTCCGAAGGCACCAATGCATAGTGAAACCCTATGGCGTGACAGTAATGTGAAGAGAGGCAGAGGAAGATCAAAATTGAAATGGGAAGAGGCAATAAAAGAAGATTTGAAGGGCTGGGATATACACAAAGATTTAACCTTGGATAGGAGTGCTTGGAAAATAGCTATTCATGTGCTGAACCCTGATGTGTGGCTCCTGTTGGGTTTCAACTCTAGCCTACTCAACTTGCTTGGAACTGAAAGGCTTTGGGAACTGAAAGGCTTTGTTGTTGTTGTTGATGTATTAATCTGTCACAAAATTTCTAGAATAACTTGTTTTTACGAAAAGATTAGAGCAACTCCAACAAATTATCCATTTTTAGCTCTCCTTCGACTCTCTAATCAAGTTGGAAAAAAGATTCCTTTCCATATTGAGTTGCTCATTCCAACATTTCCCACTATCCAAATTTCAATAGCTAGGTTTCTCTCTGAATATCTACACTCTCCATCCATTCCACCAACATCTCCATTTCATACTATAACAGACTCTCCATTTTAGGTGTGGGACCCATATTTGACAAGCCAAACCCACTTGCTAAGTTTAGGTGAGTATTTGATAAGCCGGATGGGATAGCCATCCGGATAGCAACTTTGCTGGAGCAAAATTTTCCAGCAAACGTGCCAAATTTTAGCTTAGAGAGTGGGATAGCCATCCTCTTGAAAATGCTCTTACAAGGTTTGCTAAATAATAGATAGATAAGCTAAATAATAGATAGATAAGAACTAAATACTAGATTTGGATGCATAAATGGTTGTACCATTAATAGTTTGGACGCAACTGGCGGTGGACATCGACGGCGGTGGACGCGAGCGGCCGTCCTGTGCGGCGGTGGACGCGAACGGCAGTGGACGTCGACGACGAGGAACGGCGAACGCTGGGGTGGTGGCGGGGGAGCTTTGTGGCGGCGCCGGCGCTGGGTGCGCCCGTCTCGCGGGTCGCGAGAAGGCCAAGGTATGTCCGACCGAACTGTCCCCAGGAAGGGAGACCTCCAACCCCATATGAAAAGATTCCCGGGTCTGTGGGCACGGACGGTCCAGCCGTGTCAGAATCATGGTGAGCTGGACATTGGTGGCGAAGATCACCACCATGACCTTCTGTGTTATGTCCTCCTGCACCTTGCGCAGCTGCGTGGACTGCTTCCCGGCCGTGCAAAAGAGGCAGATGGTGCTCTTCTCCTGGCACGCCTCCACGAGCGTGTGGGCTCGCCAGAGGGTCTTCTCCAGATCCTCCAGCGCGCCGCTAATCGCCGGGCTGTCATCCATCGACCCGGTCTCCTGCAGCGGCGACAAGATGTCGCCGACTCTGAGCACCCTCTCCCGGATCTCACTGCACTCCTCCTCGTTCCGGCGGACCGTGTCGACGGCCTCCTTGATCGTCAGACCAAGCTTGACGATCGTCTCCACGCTGCCAACCAGATCCATCTTTTCTGGCCACCACCGACCTCGTTAGCTCTCCGTCTTTCTTCCCCTGCGCCTGCACGAAGCAATAGCAATGGCAGCTCTGCACCCCCGTGTAGTGAATTCTTCACCTATATGGTATATGCAAACAGATGATTTGGTCCTTCTTCATTAGTTCTTGATAGTGACTCACTCCCGTGTTGAACAACTTTGGCCAATCGGCCGGGCACGTTCCTGTAGTCCTGTCCCCATGACACGCTTCCCCAATGGGATCCGCCATTGAGCTGCAGCTACCGCGTCAACGAAATTTCTCAGAAGGTAACGAACATAGCATTGTTTCCTTCGAAGATTTGCTCTTCTAGAGACTATTTAGTATTCATTCAGGAATATTATCAACCTTAGACATTCAATACTTAGTATGAGATTTAACTTCTATTTGTTGTGATTTTTATTCCTTCCAGGAATGATGAGTTCAAGCATCATCTCTCATTAGATTTTCAGAATCTATTTATTAACTGCATAATATTTATTTCATTTATTATTTCCATTTGCATTGTCATATAAGTAGCAAAATATTCATTCATACATAATGGGAGTTTACTAGTCTTTTGAAAGTGATTTGGTCCTTCTTCATTAATTCTTGATAGTGACTTACCCCCGTGTTGAACAACTGTGGCCAATCCGGCACATTCCTGTAGTCCTGTCCCATGACAAGCTTCACCAAGGGGATCCGCCGTTGAGCTGCAGCTACCACGTCAAACGAAACTTCTGAGAAGGTAACGAACATAGCGTCAAGGAAGACAGTCCTTGGCATGGAAATAAAGTTGATGAGACTTTGAGATAGACTTGATGATGGATGAGTTTGTGAATGATTCAGCGCCTCATGACACAGACAACTCATAACCTGCTAATGCTAAATTCCGCACGCCAGTGCGCGCTGGTGTTGTTTCGGTGAATTGACCTCAAAAACAAATCATGCTAACCTTTTTCTTTTTGGTAGGAGTAGTTGTTGCCGCGCACTCCGGTGCGGCATTTCCACGAACACCATCGCGGCTCCTCTCGCCTTTCCGCAGAACGCGAGGCTCCGCCCGCCAGGTCCCCGCAGCCAGAGCTCATGGTTCCCGGGAGAGTTTCTCGCGACGCCTCCGCCTTGTCGCCCGAGTAGGTGTAGTCGTGCAGATCCGCCGCCCCGGCGGCGAGGAGGAGGAGACTCGAGGGGAGCCGTGGCTGCGGGCTCCGGCGGCAACAGTCCGCCATTCTTGACATCCTCTACTTCGGGATGCGAGGAGAAAAAATTTTTATGGGCCTTAGGTGAGTTCAATAGGCCCGTCGGGTCTCCTGACTGCGTGTGATTGGAAAGCCCAAGATAAGCCTTTGGACTCTTGGCCCAACGGCGTCCATGCATGCGTGCAGCGATGTCCGTCCTCTCATCCTCTGCATTGACTCTCATCTAGACATCCGGCTGTGCACCCCCTTCCTCTGTTAACGTAGTAATGTACTCAATCGTGTCGTGGATAATAGGCGCTCTTGTAAGATAGTTTCATGCGCTGCATTTTCTTTCCCCCATACAAAGCAGAGAAGCAGCATCCATGATATGGGTTGGAATGCAAAAACTTGTGATATGGCCTGGGTTCCTTGCGAGATTCCACCCACATGGGAATCTTTGTGGAAATCATGCGTCGTGAAAATTCTTGCCAAGAAGACTGACGCTGGGTCAGAACCACGCATGGGAAAGGTATTTGTTGATCAGACATTCAGACTGAGCAAAGGTATTTCGAGTGTTTCAGGTGGTTATTCAGGCTTTCCATTATCCAAAATAAAGTATTTATTCAGCTATTTTTTGCGTGTGTCAACAACTTATTCACTTCAGAGGGATGGATGTGAGCATGCAACAAAAGTTCACCTGGTGACAAAGTGGTAAAGGACAAGGGCATGAGCTCAAGTCAACAGAGCAGTCTACTCTGACATACTCCAGAACACGACACAGATAGCAACTGAACTGATATTGGTATTATCACACACCACGCTGATTATGCTCCGCCGGTAATGGCTTCTAATGCTGTAGAGAGTAAATGATTCTGTGTTTTGTACACAATGATTTTCAAAACTTAGTGTTCATGAAGCTACACTACAGAAGGGGTCGCTGAGAGCAAGGAGCTGGCAATGAGAATGCTTACAACTTTTACAAGAACAGTGCATAACACGAACTGAACGCTCAACTTTTACAGGACACAAAATGAAATTGTTCGAGAGAGATGACTCGCAGCTGTAATCTATACATGTTTTCTATCTACATAATATATATGTCATCAGTCGTATTTGTATGCACCCTACCCTCCTCCAACTTTACAACCTCACATCATTCGGGACGCTTAGCGCGAAATTCCTCACACCTTCGCCATCATTCGGGACGCTTAGCGTGAAATTCCTCACACCTTCGCCGGTCCTTCTTTTGCTATATCGTGGCTTCCTTGGGGTCGGTAGCTCTTTCTTCCCATTTAGCATCTCAAGAACATCCCCCATGGTGGGGCGGTCCGCCGGATTAAATTGGGTGCACAGGAGTCCTACCTCCATGCATCTTTTTATCTGGTCACCCTCAGATGCGTTACACCGAACTTTTATTTCCTTTATCAATAATCCAATTCGCCGCACCTCCCAAGCCTGACAAATAAAAAAAACATCATTGAACAAGTCCATTTCACACCTCTCAACTACGTGCTTTTAAGTTTCAATTTTCAATCTATCGAAGAAAAAAAGTTTCTATTTTCAGTCCCAACCATGATTACTTGAAACACTTATTAATTGCGCCTGAAGTCACCTGGTGATGGTTTTGCCATTGGTAGCCATTGGCGACCTCTTCTCAGCATAAGTTCCATTTTTTGCCATCAATTTAATTGTATGGCGTTTGTTTGGCTTTGAATCGCGCTTGAGGAGGTCACCTGGTGATTGTTTCATTTAAACAATCTGATTTTCTATTGTGACTAGGATAATTGTTGAATATCCATTCTCTATATGCACCCAAGACAAACCATCAATCAACTAGTTCTTATATCCAAAAGAGGCCTGCTGCAGCAGGACCAATACTGTGCTGTCGCGAGGCTCTTTGTCGACCAGAAGGACAATGAACTTGCATACGTGGTCTGGGTCTCTGGGATGTGGTTTGCTAGAACCATGTGTGAAAGAAAAGGAATATAGCATGGGGATCTGATGATGCCAAACACTTGAGAACCTGAGGCTCTTTCCAAGAAGCTTGGCTGGGACAGGGCCCCTGCAAATATTCTTTCTCAAAAGCCAATTTGTTCTAACAGCTTAGCAGACCCTCAAAATTAACCATAAGATCGATATGGCGGGCAGGAGAAAACCCCAGCTAAGACTGGCATTAGGATGCAGAACAGCAGATTCTAATACATTCTTTTCGGTTGAAGTTCAAGAAACAGTAACAGATTAATGTTGTGGTATATGCATGATGACATGCAAATGATGTGCTTACCCATTCAACAGAAGCTTGGCGACGAGCTGGTTTGGAGCTGCACATACTGCTAATGATCTCTAGAAGGATGACACCAAAACTGTACACGTCATACTTTGTTGACAAAATACCTTCCACAATATATTCTGGAGGCATATATCCCCTGAATAGTTATAAACAAATGGATACTATCAGAAGAAAACTAATGGGGGCAAAAGTGAAGTAGGCTATTGGATATATTCAGGGATGGTTTCTTACATTGTGCCAGCTAAGCAGCTGACATCACGAGTGGTCATATTACCATGATCCAACATTCTAGCTATCCCAAAATCACCAATCTTTGGATTTATATTTGAATCCAAGAGGATGTTGCTTGGTTTCAAGTCTGAGTGGACAATGTGCTGCACATGTAGATAATTTAGCCCGTGCGCTATCCCCTGGATTATGTGAAAGCTGTTAAACCAATCAAGTCTGAACCCTGAGAAATAAAGATCATTAGACCAACTATTGATATAGAAAAGAAAGGTAAGAGAAAGTTGGTCTACATTGAAAATGAAATTCTTGTTGTCCTTTTAAAGAAAAACATGCCTTTCAAATTATCCTCCAAGTTTCCATTCGGCATGTGCTCTTCGACCAAAAAATATAGCCTCGCTTGAGCTTGAAATTCTTCCCGCACCACCGTTTGTATGACTTCATAGCCATATCCTAGAAGTTTAACTAGATTTTTGTGCTGGAGCTTTGAAACAAGATTAAGTTCATCATACAAGTGATCCTGTGAAAATATAACTGAATTTCGAAATCTCTTGATGGCGACCACTAAACCGCCATGTAGTACACCCTGAAAAGTGCAACAATCAAATTAAATGATGTGAATGTTTTGCAATGATAAAACCTGAAAATCAAGAATTTGTGATGTGTCTGTGGTCATGTGACATGTTTGTTTACTGCTACAACAGACCAAACTCAGAAAGAGAGCAAATCTGCCAGAAAAGTAGAATGCGGTGAAGTGTGATCAAGGGTGGTTTAAAACCGTGCGTGAATCCCAATTTCTACTCACTGCTGTTAAAATTTCACTTTAACATTGAAATTGGTCTCGAATTTTCCATAAAAATGCTGAAATAGAATGATAGTCCTGATTCTCCCCACTTTCTTCTCAACAGGAGATATTGGTGTGTATACAGAATACTGGCATTATAATATAAAGAGAACATAGCTCACTTCTACTTTTGCTGGACAATATGTAACTACAAGTTCCAACATGAATCAATGATGCACGAGCCTTAGTTTTAGGAAAGTGTTTGCACCAAAATGACAGTTAGGGCCATGCATTATTTTATATTAGATAGGTCATCTCCAATCAATTTGGTCAAATCTTTTATTTGTCATCTATTGAGTTACATTAATGAGTAGACCCTCCTAATTCTTCAACAAGGATTAAGCACTAAATCACGTGAACTTTTAAATACTGATTCACCCTGAGATTTACAGTGTTATCCTGAAACACGCACTGGCTTTAAAGATCAATGTTTTCAGATATACCTTGTTGTAAACCAACAAAAAGACTTGTCATAGCAGGAAAAAAAATCATGTCTTAATTGTAGTACACGTGCTTTGTTGAAAATCATGCCATTGATGACTATGGTCATGTGGAAGGCCAAAATGGATCTAAAACTAGCAAACCAAGCATGTGGAATACCTTATAGACACTAACAAAGCCACCTCGCCCAATGAGATTTTCATCTGAAAATCCATTCGTAGCAGTCTCTAACTCTGACAAACTGAACTTTGTTAAACCTGTCATCAGAACATCAAATCATGCAAATGTGAAACTGTAAGAGCAATATCACTTCTGAGTAGCTTACAGTAAACATTCGATATTGATGCGAAAGTGGCTAGCCTATTGCCTAACGAGTAATGTATGGACAGGAATTATGGTGAAGCGAGTGAGATGAGATGGCATCTTACATGAGAAGGGAGCAGATTGCAACACACTTCTGGCAGGTACATTGTTTTTACTGTGATTCATCAATCCACATCTGCCATTTCCATTCAGCAATATTATATGATTTTCAATATGAGGAAACTCAAATGAAGGGCATATTTCAAAGCTTGCAACTTACTATGCTAATTTATTGAAAATGATATCCAACAGTTCATAAAAATAGATGCTAAAAGAGACACATTTGGAAAAGCTCCAAGGAGGACAACGTGTGCATTGTCAATTAATTCATCGAATTGCTTATGTGGATAATCACAATAAATGATCTGCACGGTAATATGAAAGTACTCTGGCCAAATTGACTCAAAGCACATTGTTGCAACACCTCAATGGAGTAACAAAACAGGCCCTGATTATGGAATGCTTGATTGACATATAACCTTTACTACGTCAGAATGGGAGATAAAATGGCATAGGTCAGTCACACAATCTGCAAGTCTAGGGACTGAAAAGTTAATGTTTTAACTTACGCCAGTTGAAAATTTCTTACAAGTTTTGAAACCTCCAGTATAATTTACTTCATTTCAGGTTACAGTGGAACAACAGAGGTAAATGTGTTAAAATTCATATCTAACCTGTCATCATAAGTTGAATGACTGCAATGTGAGATGTCCACCGCCCCTGCATTCTATATACAAAGAGTCAGATGCAGAGCATGAAGGATCTGCCACCCATACCATCAAATCAAATTAAGCAGGTAACTAATCTTACCTTTGGGGGCAGAGGGCAAGCCGCATATTGAATACTTGTCAAGATAATTGTAGCATTGACATTAGCGGCGAAGATCCCATCCACCATTTGATCTGAGATGTCCTGCTTTACTTCGCGCAGCTGCTTGGCAAGGTCCCAAGCCATGCAGAAGTGGCACATGATGTTCTTCTTCTGGCAGGCGATGATGAGGTCGTGGGTGTGGGTGAGCGTCTCCTCGAGCGCCTCCAGTGAGTCACACATCGCCGGGTCTTGCATGATCTCTGTCTCCTGAAGCCGCTTCAAGAGGGCACTGACCCGCAGGACCCGCTTTCTGATCTCACGGCACTGCTCCTTGTTCTTCCGGACAGTCTTGACGGCCTCCTTGATGGCGAGTGCGACTTTGATAATCTTCTCCACACTGGCCAGGGGATCAGCCATCTTGTAGTTCAGTGCAAACTACATACCAAACAAGCAAATTATGGACCAAAAATAGACTACACATGATTGAACTGATAATTAAGATCATCAACCTTTATGATATTCTCCTCCTTGTAACAATCGAAATAAGACAGCATACAGACCTTATATATTGCCTCTGTTGCCTTTCTTCTGATCACCCCTTCCTGCTATCCTGCACCAAGTGATTGCTAGTCTTGTTCTGTTTTTCCGTGCAATCACCAATCAGTGAACAAACTAATTGGAAGATCAGAACCTCTTTTCAGTGTACTCATCAGGCCCACAAGACGGCAATACCATCTTGTGAGCCGCCATTGGACTGTGGCCACCGCGTTGAACGAAATATCCAAGAAGATGACGGACAGAAGCCTCCAAGGAAGCCGTCGTCGTTTTCAGAGGTGGGCGGATACTCCACGCTACAGACTGGAGTGCCCACCAGGCTTCAAGCCGATGAGTGAGATTCAAAGATGACGGGTGAGGTCTTCGAAAATTCAGCGCTCGATCCGCACATCACTCCTTACATACCTACCCCGAGCGCCAGTGCGGCGCCCTGGTGCCCCATTTCTCCGAGCACCTTCGCGGCGCTCCCACATCGGACGGGACCCGAGCACGACGAGTGGTTCAGTAGGCACCGCTTGCCCCGCCGAGCTTTGCTATACATCTCCGCGCAAAGGATTAGCCGAGTCGGTAGCCGACTAGTCGGTAAACTCCTGCCGGCTACCGCGCCGGCGACGAGGGTGGCGATTCCGGTGGCCGCTGCTTGCTGCAAGCCTGCCACAACAGTCACCGTGGGTCGTGTATAGATGGGCCTGAGGAGACTTAGATGGGCTAAGGCCATTTGATATTTGTAAATTTGTTGCTCTCCGTCCATTTGATGAGTCGATTGGGCCAACTGTCAACTTAAAGCCCACTTGACCTATCTGTAGAGAAAAAATGAAGAGAAAATAAAGAAAAGGGGTTCATGGATGTCATGGACTCATGCTACTTGACCTATCTCTAATCTTAGAGCCTCTCAAGGAGAGGACGAGTTAGCTGTAAACACATCTACCATTGCTATATAGATTGAATAAACAGGCTGTATCAACTCTAGTACCAGCCTGTTCTTTGCTGCAACCTCGCCTTCCTGCGCCCTCAACCTTCTGCCACCGATTGCGCCGCCAAACCCACTGCTCCATAGCAACAATGGGCGATGGGTTCGTCACCCGGGCGGTTTTCAACGAGGCCATCGAGAGGATGATCTCCAAGATGAACGACATAAGCAAGAAGTTGGATGTGGAGCTGGGCAGCGTCCGCCTGGAGCAAGGCCGCCTATCCACATCCATCAGCAATGTGCAGACGCAAGTCCTGAAGAAATAGGGCCGGTTCGATTCATCCTCCTCCTCGTCTGGCACCCGACGGCAAGCAGCCCCACCCACTGCCACCGGTCCACAAGCTCCACTTCCCCAAGTATGACGGCACCGAAAATCCCCTCGGCTAGCTGCACAAGTGCGAGCAATTCTTCCGCTCGCAAGGAACGTGGGAGGACCAGAAGGTCTGGACAGGCGTCCTTCTCCTGAAGGGCACGGCGGACTAGTGGTACTACCGCCTAGAAAAGAACCGCAGCGTACCTGAGTGGCCAGCGTTCGTAGACGGCATCAACAAGCGCTTTGATCCTCGAGTGTGCAGCAACCCGCTCAATGAGCTTACGCATCTGCGCCGCACGGGCTCGGTAGATGAGTACCAGGAGCACTTCCTCAAGCTCCTGGCACGCTGCGAGAACATCTCCGAGTGCCAGCAGATTGACATCTTTACCGCCAGCTTGTCACCACCCATGAGCATCGACGTCGAGATGCACAGGTCGGACTCCCCGGAAGACGCCATGGTGCTCGCCCGGGCGTACGAGTGCCGCCTCCAGGTGGCCGATGACACACCGCGCACTTTCGGCTGCCCGTCACATGTGTTGTCCCGCGCGGCTGCCCCAATTGCGCCGGTGCCCCAATCGCCATCAATGCCGGGCGCGACGGGCTCTACTTCAACCTCGCCCGGCACGCCAATCAAGCTAGCTCCGCCACCAGGCGCGCGTTTCACCCGGCTCACGCCGGAGGAGATGGTTCCGCGCCACCTCGACAGCTTATGCTACAATTGCCCTGAGAAATTCTCTCAGGACCAGATCAAGCAATGCTCCATGAAGGGCATCTAATTCTTGGAATTAGAGGATGGCGAGGGATTTGATGGGGACACGTCCGAGGAAGACATGAAAATCTCCGAGGAAGGCATCGGCCTAGTTCCGAAGGCCCGCCCCGGCTTGACGCTGGGTGTCGCCAACGGCGAGCGGGTGCTCCTCGGGTGTGTGCAAGGGCGTCACCGTCACCATCAGCTAGGAGGAATTCTCCATCGACCTCTACATCATTCCACTGGGTTGAAGCGGTTCGGGGTGAACGCCAAGCCGGTGCCACGCCTCGCACTGGTGGATCTCAACAACACGCTGGAGCTGCTGCTGGACGAATTCAAGGACCTCTTTGCCATGCCGACAGGCCTGCCGCCGCAACGGGAATTTGATCATCACATACACCTCCTGCCCGGCACGCCGCCCGTCGCCGTCCGCCCATACCGTTACCCGCAGCTCTTGAAGGATGAAATCGAGAGCTAATGCCAAGGAATGTTGGAACAGGGCATGAGCAGGGCGAGCACATCGGCCTTGTCATCTCCAGTGCTCCTTGTGCGCAAGCGCGACGGTACCTAGCGTTTCTGCATGGACTATCGGGCATTGAACAGCAAGACAGTGCGCGACAAATTTCCAATCCCAGTGGTCGACAAGCTCCTCGACGAACTCAAGGGCGCCCTGTTCTTCTCCAAGCTGGACATACATAGCGGCTATCACCAGGTCCGCATGCACCCATACGACGTGCACAAGATGGCCTTCTGCACCCACCATGGCCACTTCGAGTTCTTGGTAATGCCTTTTGGCCTGACAAATGCCCCCTCTACGTTCCAAGCTCTATGAACGAGGTGCTCCGTCCTTTCCTCCGCCTCTGCATCCTCGTCTTCTTCGATGTCATCCTCGTATACAACAGCTCATGACAGAGCACCTCCAGCACGTCTGCACCGTCCTCAAGGTGCTCCAGGGACACGGCCTCGTTCTCAAGAGCTCGACGTGTCTCTTCGGTGAACGGCGGATCCAGTACCTCGGCCACATCATTGCCATCGGCGCCGTTGCCATGGATGAGGAGAAGATAGCGGCGGTCCGGTCCTGGCCCCTACCCCGTTCTGTCAAGGCGCTGTGTAGATTTCTGGGCTTGACCGGCTACTACCGGAAGTTTATCCACAACTGTGGTGTGATCGCCGCGCCATTGACGGTTCTCTTCAAGAAGGAAGCTTTCCACTGGTCCTAGGCGGTGACTGATGCTTTCGACGCCCTCAAACTTGCCCTGACGACAGGGCCAGTGCTCCAATTGCCGGATTTTGACGCCCCGTTCACGGTCGATTGTGATGCCTCCGGTACAGATTGCGGCATGGTCCTGCATCAAGGTCAGGGACCAATCGTTTTCTCCAGCAAAGCAGTCGCGCCGCAGCATGCCAAGTTGGCCACCTACGAGAGAGAGCTCACTGGCCTTGTGCACACCGTCTGCCACTAGCGCCCGTACCTGTGGACACGCGATTTATCGTCCGCACGGACCATTGCAGCCTGAAACACCTCCTCGACCGAGTATAAACCAGCTTTCAGGTGGAGTATAAACCAGGCAAGGCAAAGCATCTGTAAAGCTATACGTGGTAGGAGTACTAAACTAAAAGCAGTCCCCTTAGCAAAAGCTGCTGCTAATGTGAGACTTAACGCACAAGAGATTAGAGCTTTTAGAGTAGGTTAATTAGTGTGTGATTCGGTTTAGGTGGTGTGGGAACGGACCAACTTGATCAAGACAGCATGAAAATAATGGGCGTGCTTTGTTCCTCCAGCGAGGGGAATTGGAGCTACCAATGCATTTTAATTGGTGCTACCAAAGTACCATGATGGAATGGCAAGGTATTGTAGTTTTTCCTTCCATAGTTACTGATTTTCCACAAGAGGCAAATCTGAATTATTCATATCCCAATAACAACAAAGTTACGAAGTTTTGCACATCTTAACCACGTTACAGTACTGATCACTCCAGGATACCGTCATAGTTTCTGATTAAATAATTATTTTCTACAGTAATTACTGATTACGTAATCATTACTCTACAAGAGATCTCACTTTGTAATATAAAATCTCTTGTTGACGGTTATCTTCTTCTTCTTGCCAGTGGTTTTGTCCTCAGCAGATACGACCAGGATACCGTTGACGTCCAGATCGAAGGTAACAGTGAGCTGTGGAACACCGCTGGGTGCAGAAGGAACGCAGAACTCGAACCTGCCCAGCAGGTTGTTGTCACGAGTTCTGGTCCTCTCACCCTCGTAGACCTGGATATGGATGGTAGTCTGGTTGGAGTCGGTAGATAAGATCATCTGTTTTTCATTTAATACCATCTCCTTTTTGATGGGGATGGTGGTGTTTCTTGGAACCAGCACAGACATGACACCACCTAGTGTCTCCAAACCAAGAGAAATAGGAGTAACATCCAACAAAAGGAGGTCGATAATCTTTGAATTCTCATTGTCATAGTTCTGTCCTGTCAAGATGGCAGCCTGGACAGCAGCTCCGTAGGCAACAGCCTCGTCAGGGTTGATGCTCTTGTAAAGCTCCTTCCCATTGAAAAAGTCCTGGAGAAGCTGCTGAACCCTTGGAATTCTAGAGGAGCCACCAACAAGCACAACATCATGAATGGAGCTCTTGTCCATTCTAGCATCCCTGAGGCACTTCTCCACAGGCTCCATGCACTTCCTGAAGAGAGCCATGTTGAGCTGCTCGAACAAGGCACGGGTGATGGTTGAGTAGAAATCGATTCCTTCATACAGGCAGTCGATCTCAATGGTGGCTTGCGCAGTTGAGGAGAGGGTCCTCTTGGCCCTCTCGCAGGCTGTCCTAAGCCTCCTGAGAGCCCTGGGGTCATCACTGATGTCCTTCTTCTTCTTTCTCTTGAACTGCTGAACATAGTGGTTGACCATCTTGTTGTCAAAGTCCTCACCTCCAAGGTGAGTGTCACCAGCTACGGCCTTGACCTCAAAGATTCCCTCCTCGATGGTAAGAACAGAGACATCAAAGGTACCACCACCAAGGTCGAAGATGAGAACATTCTCCTCACCGCTACTAGTGGCCTTCTTGTCAAGACCATAAGCCATGGCAGCAGCAGTCGGCTCAGGGATGATACGGATAATGTTGAGACCAGCGAGCGCTCCGGCATCCCTGGTTCCCTGCCTCTGCGAGTCGGTGGAGCATGCAGGGATAGTGACGACAGCGTTCTTGATGGTGGTGCCAAGGTAGGCTTCTGCAATCTCCCTCATTTTGATGAGAAGCATTGAGGATATCTCTTCAGCAGAAAACTTCCTCTCCTTGCCCTTGTATTGAACAACAATCATAGGCTTGTCTCCAGGTCCAGAAATGACTCTGAAGGGCCAGAGCTTAATGTCAGCCTGGACAGATTCATCACCGAATCTCCTACCAATGAGCCGCTTGGCATCTGCAGAGAGGATTTGATGAGAGTAAGTGCAGTACTACTTTTACTAGTACAGTGATGCTTGTAGTAAATAGAGAACATCACAATTAGAAATTAATTTCCCAACCTTGAATAGTGGTACAAGTACAACTGCACAGTTCTAATCAATAGGTAGATTGCAATCTATAAATGGCAGCAGGCAACGTTTAGCAAACACTATCACGGCATCACGCTGACCAACAGATAAACTTCTGACAGAAATAATCCTTCAAATATCATTCTTGCAGTAACAACTGAAATTAGCTCAATATCGGTCCAACTTCTAGATCGACACTACCCATGTAGTAACTAGGAAAGCTACAGCTATGTACTCACTTAGCAGTAAGCACCCTTGCAACATCGGTTCCCCCTTGTTATCTGACCCAGATTCAATAAGTAGCACAACAGGAGGTAGAAGGAGTTCATGGAAGGAGGGAGTTGATTTGGCAAAGAAGAGGCGGAAGGCACTCACCGAAGACTGTATTGCTTGTGTTCCTGGCGACCTGGTTCTTGGCGGGATCCCCGACGAGGCGCTCGGAGTCGGTGAAGGCGACGCAGGATGGTGTGGTTAGGTTGCCTTGGTCGTTGGTGACGATCACGACGCGGCCGTGATGCCAGACTCCGACGCAGGAGTAGGTCGTCCCCAGGTCGATCCCGATGGCAGGACCATCGTCCTTGTCGGCCATCTTACTACCTTCTTCCTTCGCGTGACGGGTCCAAGGAGGACGGCGCAGCGGGGCCGGCGGAGTAGCAGAGACGGACGGGGGAAGGGAGAGGGGAAGAGGGCAGCAATTTTGTAATCAATCAGGAAGGGGTCAAGAAGGTTCTGATGACAGCTTCTAGTCTGAGAAGACAAGCAGGACAGGCAAAAGAGAACGACCTTTAATTTGGTTCCCATGCTAGAAGATTATTGCGTGGAAATACTAAGAGGCGCCATTGAACGAAGGTCCTGTTTGGATATCCTGTGCTAAACTTTAGCACAGTGCTTAAGTGTAGCATCCTCAAATGGAAAGCTAAAATTTAGCAACTTGGAGTGTTTGATGGTGTGCTAAACTTTATCACTTAGTTTGCAAAAGACAATTATAGCCCTGCTTTTCCTCATCTCCTTTACCCCTCCTCACAGCCAGGGAGCTGCTTTCCCCACCACCCTCCTCCGATGGTGGCCGCCACGCCGCCATCGCAAGCGGAGGCGTGACCGTCGCCGTTGCCGCAAGCGGGGCACCCGGCCCCATCCGCCGCCGCCGTGGCCAAGCGAGGACTGGCTGGCGCCGGGGCGTGCTGATGGGGAAGTACGAGCTGGTCTCCGCCATCAGCCAAGCGAGGACCGACCGCCACTGCTACTTCAAGCACCTCGCCCGCGTCCTCATTGCCGTGGGGTTTCCTCCGAGCTGCTGCACCGCCACCCTTCCCTCCCACCACCACCACCACCACCTTCCTCCCCGCTCCTCCCTCATGCCCCCTCAAGATCCGCGTGCCGCCAGGGATTGGGGTTGGGCGCGGCGGGGCCAGGTGGCTTGAGCGGCAGCCACCGCGCGGAGAGGCGGCACCGTACCAGAGAGCGGCAACCACCTCCTTCTGCCTGCCGAGGGGTGCGGACCCAGGGTGGGCTCCGTGCCGGCGGAGAGGTCGAACGCCCAGCGCCCTCCATCGGGTGGTGGCGGCGGCAGCGGCAGCCATAGCCGCGGTGGGCGCGGGCACGGTAGAGCGGCGTCGCACGCTAGTGGAGGAGGCAGGGCCAGTGGAGGTAGCGAGGCCAGGCGGAAGAGGCAGGCGGCAGGGAGGAGAGAGAGGAGAGGAGAGGGGGGAGGCAACCAGGGAAAATGTAGGCTTGGGGACCACTTTTAGCACTATTAGCAGGCTTTAGCATCCTTTGATGTACTAAAGAAAAGTGGGGTGCTAAAGTTTAGCACACCACTTTTAGCACACTTGTTTGGAAGCCCTAGTGCTAAAAGGGTGCTAAAAGTGAGGTGCTAAAGTTTAGCACCCCTATCCAAACAGGCCCGAAAGGCTTCACTATGAAGTTGGAAACCGTGGAGACTTTTAAGGGGGTGTTTGGATGCGGGGTACTAAACTTTAGGAGGGGTCACATCGGATGTTCGGACGCTAATTAGGAGGACTAAACATGAGCTAATTATAAAACTAACTGCAGAACTCCTATACTAATTCGCGAGATGAATCTATTAAGCCTAATTAATCCATCATTAGCAAATAGTTACTGTAGCACCACATTGTCAAATCATGGACTAATTAGGCTTAATAGATTCGTCTCGCGAATTAGACTCCATCTGTGTAATTAGTTTTGTAATTGGACTATATTTAATACTCCTAATTAATGTCCAAACATCCGATGTGACATGTACTAAATTTTATGAACCTGTATCCAAACAGGCCCTAAATTGGGAGCGGGTGGCCAGTGCTAACTTCATTGTTAGCATGTGGCGCTTGGCTTTCGATCCTGCAGCTTGAGTGTTTGACCGCGGACTTTAAGTGACCTCGCACATAGCATGGCCTTCATCTTGGATTGGTAGAACTAGGTACGCAGGGGCGGATCTAATGGTGTGGCGGGTGGGGCTCCATTAGCTTTTACATGATATTTTTAGAAAAAAGGAAGAAGAAGAGAATCGTGGGAAGCAAGGGGAAGAAGAGGGAGCCCCTGCTAAATTCACGAGCTGCATCCGCCATCACAGGAACTACGTGGACAGGATGGCAAACTCACTCAACCATAGGGCCATTGCCGGTTGGGGTTAATGCCAAGGTGTGACACCCGGTCCAATTTGGTTGGCCTAGTGTGGCCCATGAGCGCAAGTGCGCATATTTAGTACCGCTTTGCTGATTGAGCAAGGGTGAAAGCAATTTATAAGCCTTTATCAACCAGCCATAGCATCTTCGGGTTAACCCTTTTACACGAAGCAAGGACGAAAGTATAAGCAGTATGTTATGTGTACGTGTGCCTGCCCCTCGGAAGGGTTGGGCGATGCGGTTTTGGAGGACGGGGACCCTCGCGGTTGTGCGTACGAATCAGTGTGCGGGCATATGGCGCATGGCGCGTGTGGACTCTGGATGGGACACACAGCATGGCATATGACGCCAGCACTGGATGTACGGTCGTGTGCTAAGAGGGAATATTCTTGGACATTTGCCCAAGTGTGGGTGAGTTGGACTGACGAGGACGTCAGGGTCTTTGAGGGGGTGTATGTGACACCCGGCCCAATTTGGTTGGTCTAGTGGGTCCATGAGTGCAGGTGCACATGTTTAGTACCACCTTGCTACTTGAGCAAGGGTAGAGCCAACTTGTAAGCCTTTGTCAACCAGCCATAGCAGGTTCGGGTTAACTCTTTTACATGAAATTAGGATGGATGTTTAAGCAGGGTGCTATGTGGACATATGCCCACCCTTCCGAAGGGCTGGGCGGTAGACGGAGTGTTACATGAGGCTAGGCTTCAAGCCATGCTCCGCGGCTGTTTTGGACCCACCCACGTGATGTCGTGCTTTGTAGTTGATTGTGCAGCAGCGGTTCGATCCAAAGTCTCCATGTAACACTCCGCATGGAACGAGTCTGCGTATGCATTGCGCCATCTTACACTTCTCGTCCTCGCTTATTTTGTGGTTATAGCTTACGGTCAAACCTCAGTTCTGCTCTCACCTTATTTGGTGGTCATAGCTTCAAACAGCTGATAGTTTCTGTAACATCAACTAGGCACGTGGATGTGGGATGCAAAGGGGCCGGAGGCAAGTTATGAATATGGAAGGATTAACATATAGAGCAATCTATAAGTTTATCCACAATCGGATAAAGATTACATGGTATCTATACAGGTATTTTGTTAGAGAGAGCAAAAAGTAAATAATTTTGATTAGTAGTTATGTAAACTAAGTCTTGTAGCATGTGTGGGAGGATGGTTGATGGACTAGTATACGTATTCTATAATCCTTATTAGTGAATGCCACAAAAGTGAAAGCAATTTAGGAGCAAATTAATTATTGCCACATCCACGGTCGGTGCAGCACAGCAGTTTTGATCTGTCTGACCGGATATGTGGTTCTATGGGGCTGGCAACTTATTCTAGCAATTCCAGTGCCTCGGCCATGGTAGGCCGATCAATCGGATCCCACTCCGTGCACATCAATCCTAGCTTCATGCACTTGTTTATCTCCATTACCTGAGAGTCCTTAACCTGTGCCGGATCAAATAACCCTTTCATTGCCCTGATCATCTCAATTGAACTCTGCACGGACAAAAAATAGATTGGTAAAAGTAAGCTCAGTTGTGCAAATGATTGATGCGATGCACAACCCACATTGTAAATAGTATTAACACTAACACTGTTGGTATTACATAATCAAATGATACTTGATGTTACCGGCAAAAACATTAGCATACTATATATTTGTTGTTATTTGATAGTATATTTGATCATGTCCATTTTCAAAACGATTATATATTTTATCAAAGGAATCATACTCATTTATTTAACAACATTTTTGATGACTTAATTACTACTATGTACCAAAATATAAGAATTTCAAGTTTTATCCAAATTAAGTCAAACCATCTTTAGTTTGCGAGTTGATAAGGTTCCTTGTTATGATTTTTTCACTCATATTATTCCATTATTCCAACCACCTGCAGTTCAAATTTGACTTAAATCAAAAAATTACTCTAAATGAAATTAATTGATTAAATATAGCAAACAGGTCAAAAAATAGTCCATCTTCTACCATGCAGTGCCAAATGCCATACATGTGGAGTGTAAAAAGTTTGGAGGGTGGAGGAGGGGAAAAAAAAATTATGTTTGCCGAGTGTGTAAAAAAACACTCGGCAAACGCTATAGTTTGCCGAGTGTACACCCTAGCACTCGGCAAACTATAGGGTTTGCCGAGTGTCCCATAAAGACACTCGGCAAAGACTATAGTTTGCCGAGTGTCCCATCATGGCACTCGGCAAACTAGTGCCTTTGCCGAGTGCCCTATATTGACACTCGGCAAACACTAACGGCCGTCACGGAGGGGCGCCGCCGTCGGCACGGGGAAGTCACGTGGGTGTCAGTTTGCCGAGTGCCGCCTGGGTGTTTGCCGAGTGTTTTTTGGAGGGCACTCAGCAAACAGGTTGTTCGCCGAGTGTTTTATTTTTGCCGAGTGTTTTTGGTGTTACACTCGGCAAAACGGTTCTTCGCCGAGTGCCCGAAGAAAAGCACTCGGCGAAGTTATTACACTCGGCGACTTTATGCTTTCCCGTAGTGAAAGTCAAACCATCTTTAGTTTGCGAGTTGATAAGGTTCCTTGTTATGGAAGCCACTCAGAGATTCGAGTCATCAACTAAGCACATATGCTCATATTTTTCTAAATTTATTCAAAAAATTAAAGGTGATATTTTTTTTCCAACGGATGGCAAAGCATCGATGCTATTTTTACAATGGTAGCTCACATGCCTGTCAACAGCGAGACATTTGCGGTGACTTCATCAATCTTAAGATATACTGACCCCCATAGAATTTCCTGATTTGCTCTACACTTCTGTTACATAATTTCCAACGATTTGTAGTAATTCTTTGCCTCTGTTCGTTTTGTTTGCCAATAATGTGACTACCAAGGTTCATGCATCGAGCATACAACATCCTTGTATAATTGCAGGGGTGATGCATCCTTCTTGATAATGCTACCTTTGCAATTTTGAAGTTTTTTATGCTATTGGCCTTGTAAACTTACGTATGTAGATTATAGGGTTAGCCACATACATGTGAGGTGAGAGAATCACATTGGGGCAAATGAGGCAAGTATTTTCTATTATAATTTCTATTTCATCTTTGACTTTCTTGATTTGTTCTATGTTTCTGTTATATAATTGCCAATAATGTGTACAAATATAGTCGCCCTTGTGGTTTAGGCTTTCGATCTATGTATTGGCTAGTTCCCCTAGATACAATGCCAATGTTGATGTTCCTGTTTAGCATGTAAATGTGTTACTTACCAAAGCCGGTAGATCACAGGAAGGTGTAACTCTCCTCCCGGTAATGATCTCAATGAGGATAACTCCAAAAGAGAACACATCAGACTTCATCGATATCTTAGCTCCTGTAATTTTTTCTGGAGCAATATATCCCCTGAATGGTTGAATAAATAATAATGAATAATCTCATAGAAGAGACGTTAAAAAAAAGGAAACAGGCTCCATGCATGATATGGACTCATGCTAATGGAATTGTTTTATGTGGGGGAAGGGCATCTTACATTGTGCCTGCTATGGAATCACAAGTGATCTCATCATCATCATCATCAAGGACTATAGATAATCCAAAATCAATGATCACAGGATTCATTTTTGAATCAAAGAGGATGTTGGCTGGTTTCAAATCCATATAGAGAACGTGTTGCTCATGTAGGTAATGTAGGCCCTGTGCTATCCCCTGAATTATCTTGAAACAGGAGGGCCAATCAAGTCGAGAGGCTGCAAAAAACAAAACATCTAGCATCAAGCATTAGTTAGCGAGAACAAGTCTAAATGGAGTTAGGTCTACAGGTAAGCTAGTATTTTTGTGCAAACACACCATTAATAACCCTTCCCAAGCTCCCATTGGGCATGTATTCTTGGACCAAAAGGTATAGCCTTTCGTCCTCTTTGTTATCGAAGCAATATCCCAGAAGTTTAACTATGTTTTTGTGCTGAAGCTTTGCACCAACATTAAGCTCATGATGCACGCGCCTCTCTGGAAAATCATCAGAGATTAACAATTTCTTGATTGCAACATCTAGTCCGTTGCGCAATACACCCTGAAAAGCATAAATTGCAAGATAAGTTGTGGTTCATTGTCGTTGATCTAAATAAAACTAAAACTATATAGTAAAATGTTAATTTATAATCCTTGCGGAGCAGTTTGCTTTGCTGATATTTCTGATATAATTGCACTTCTAAGATCAATTATCAAGGGGTATCAAAAAAAATATCAATTAGCTACGGAAAGTGAATAGAACATAGACCCATAACAAGAGACACCACCTCGCGCAGTAGTGTTAAAGTGTGCTGCAACAGGGCAAACCGTTATGTGTGTACCTATTGATGGAATGGATCAGGGGCCCTAGTCCTTCCTTTCTGTTAGACCTTCAAAAGGGAAAAAAAAGATGCCGAAACAAAAGAAGACCTAATTGAAGTAAAAAATTAAGCATGCCTACATAATTCTAAGCTCCTAGTAATAATTGAATTTTTGGAACAAGAACGTTCTAATTCCTGATGCAGGTACTTCATTTCAATATTGCATGGCCTTTGAGGTTGGCTAGCTGCTAACAGTTAGTTATGTCGAATTGAAATTATGTGAAGGGAAAAGCCTTGTTATACCAAGAAAATAAAAGTAATTGCTTCATCTTATATGCATGACTGTCCTTTATTGCAAATTGACCTAATTATGTTAATATCATCTTCTAAAAAGCCCAAAGCAAAATTAGTAAACCAAGCATACGGAGAGTACCTTGTAGACGACACTAAAGCCACCACTTCCAACCACATTGTCACCTGAAAAGTCATTTGTAGCGGCCTTCAATTGAGATAAACTGAACTGCGTAGCACCTGTCATGGGAAGCAAACACATATGACATAGTTCAACAGGCAGTTATGCAAACCTAATAAAACTGTAAGTTGTCGTGATTCTATGCAATTGGAAGGAGACAAGTTGTAAACATTCTCAGTATAAAAATACGGGCCGGCTGCCACCGCACAAAGGCATGTACAGGAATTGAGTTGGTGGAAATAACAGAAATATGCCACCTTAATTACCTGCAGGCAAGGGATCAGGCAGCAGCTCACTGCTTACTGTTGCTACCATGGGCTTATCTTTCTCGCTCCTCACTGCTCCAGGTCTGCTACTGCCATTGCCATCAAAATCCGAAATAAGTGGCTTCCAAATACCATACAAGGCGTGTATCAGTGTATGGACGTAATCTAATTGCTTTTCTGGCACACGTACGTGCAAGCAAGTGCGCAGTTGATTCTCATTGGTGGAGGATGACTTCGGTATGCAAAGAAAAGAGGGCATAATGATGTACCAGCTTATTAGTAATAGGGGCTTATTGTAAAACTGGATGGTGGTAGTATATATACGATAAATTGATGATATTACCATAGAGTGAGATTTGGAGTGTAGATATCTTATACCTTGCATCACCAGTTGAATGACCATCATGCGAGACCTTCCCAGCTCCTGCATCCTGAGTAGCATTTTTCGTTTGATGAATCGCATTCAGTTTGGTGTATGTGCAATGCAAGAAGGTTGCATATGTAAACTTTATTTTAGAGTAAAATACATTGTAGGTGCAAATATATCATAGTTCTTGCAAAATGCTCAAACTAGTTATATATATATATAGAACTATTGGTTTTGAGGAGTATTGAGTGACGGAGACGGTGGGGAGGGGCATGCTACCTAGTGCCATCCTCTCCTATTGCCGTTCAAAATGATTTGGCAAAGTCTGGCTTGCTGCAGAGATATAATTAAACTGCATTCTCATGGCAGATAGGTTGCTGTTACACCTCGGTACATCCGGAAAATAGTTTTGACGGGGTTCATTTTTAGAAAATAAAATTAAAAAAATCCTAAAAGAGGGAAAATTATAAATAAAGTAACAAAATCAGTGAAAAGTTCTAATGTTGTGGCGCACATGCCGGAGTAATAAGCAATTACTGTTACCTGCGGATGCGGGGTCGACCGACGGGCACCAGCATACTGAATGTTGATCGTCAGCAGAATGGTGACATGGGCGAAGGTTCCCAGCTGCAGTTTCCTCACGATGTCTTCCTGCACCTGGCGCAGCTCCCTGGCCATGTTGCTAGCCGACCAGAGACGGAGGACGGTGAAGGTGTGCCTCTGCTGCTGGCACTCGCTGACGAGCTCGAGGGCCTTCTCGACACTCTCAGCCAGATCCTCGAGCGGGCCGCTCATGGCGGGATCCTTCATCGTCTCCGTCGTCTGTTCAAGCCGCTCGAGGAGAGCGCTGACTCGCGCCACGCACCTCTCGATCTCGCGGCACTCCCTGTCGTTATGCTTCACCGTCTCCACGGCCTCCTTGATCTTGAGCGCGGCCTCGATGATCTTCCCCAAGCTTCTGAATGCGATGTCGGCCATCTTGCTCTTGTGGCGTTGACCGAGATGATCTTCAGGGCCATTATTCAACAAAACACATCAGTAGATGTAGATCGATCTATGGGATGCTGAGACGGAGAAACCATTTCTTGAATTTCTCTTCTTCTCCTTCCCACCATAGTAATCAAAGTAATTATTCAAGAGAGGCACTGACCTTGCTTGTTGGCGTTTTGCCTTCAATTTCTTCTCACCTCTTCGTCCCCCCCAAGCCGGCAGCCCGGCAGAGAGCCAGCCGGCCTTCTATTCGCAAGATACACGCACAATAGAGACAAGTGGTAAGCCAGTAGCCAAAGAAGGCTCACAACACGCCACATGCAACTGACAAAGTAAGACATGTTGTGAGCCTGTGGGCTGTGGCCACCACCTCATAAAAGTTAATACCCCTCAAGCCAAGTCAAATCAAGTCTTCACTACTTAAAGAAAAACTGAACAAGGAGAAGGAGCCCATACCACAAATTTCATTGAAAAATGGAGGATACGATTAGAGAAAAAGCTAAATTATGCCCACTTGTGTGACTGCTTATTAGCGAGTAATAAAAATTTCATAGCAACAGCTGTCTGCGGTGGCAGAGGTCAGAGACAATTCCATTTTCTAAAAAAATAGCAACGACGCAATCAGGCAATAAAGTTTGCATCGCCATTGCTCACATCACTTCAACAATAGCTCAAGTACTCTTCTTCCTCCTAGCTCAAGTACTCTTCTTCCTCCTCTTATTCTTCATTCTTCTACTCTTCAATTGTACAGTTTGCACTGGCTGCTGCTTCACTGGCATTTGGTAAAACCACAAACTAAATATAGTTTCAGGTTTCCCAGGGTTGCATATGTTCATACAGTACATTTCAGTATATCCGACATTGTAGGCTTGTCTGCCCACTTGATTTTTTTTTTCGCGGCCATGCGTATTTCATTAAGAGGAAGAAGCATGTAAGAACAAATTACACCACGTCATGCAGAGGATGACATAGCTGGAAAATAAGAAAAAAGGTGGAAGGAGGCTAATACAATGTACTATACGGGTAAACTATTGGCGACCTGAGAGAACTGGGCGAGCTGTAACGCGTCTGACAATTGTAGGATGCATCGAAGTATATATCTAATTGTGCAGTACCGATGGATCTATCTCCCTGATGATCGACCACAATTTCCTAGCCACTCAGCATTATTTTTAGATAGAAAACAGAAATTTAAAATGGCGGTGACGAAATAGAATGGATCTCAACAGAAATGTGAGGTGTATTTTTTATCGATGAAATTGTTCTGAGCTTGGACTGAAATAACATTGTGCAGCTCCAAGTTTATGAAACAAAGATATTCACCATCATGCCCTGAATTTGCTGTGCAAGTTTTGGAACAATGATCAACTGCTTGCAGGGTGTATTCAGACATGGACTAGGAGCAATACTACAAGCTAAGGTTACAGAAACTAAAATACAAAAACAAACGATGCATCCCTGTCTGTGCAGCGGAGTCTAAGTAAAAGGATATGATGCTGCGCAGTGCCGCAGTGATTGGTGGAGATATAGTCATTGTTCAAAAAAAATTTAGGATCAATGTAACCACTGAAAGGCCAAAAACAAATATTTAGACCATTTAACAAAAAAAATGCACCGAATGTCATGATGGACTGCTATCACACAACTTTTTCTTTTGCATCTTCATCAGAATTTATTAAGACCTCAGCCATGCCAAAATCAGTAATGCTAGCTCGGATTCATATCAGAATCCAAGAGAATATAGCTTGCTTGCTTCTGCTTGGTCTTAGATCTTCGTGAATGACTCACGCATGATTTGGGAGTGCTCATGTCGATAAACAGCTTAGTACAAGTGCTGGGGAGTGGAAAACCAACAGGCCAACAACCACTACGGGAAAGCATAAAGTCGCCGAGTGTAATAACTTCGCCGAGTGCTTTTTTTCGGGCACTTGGCGAAGAACCGTTTTGCCGAGTGTAACACCAAAAACACTCGGCAAAAATAAAACACTCGGCGAACAACCTGTTTGCCGAGTGCCCTCCAAAAAACACTCGGCAAACACCCAGGCGGCACTCGGCAAACTTTGACACTCGGCAAACTGACGTCCACGTGACTTCCCCGTGCCGACGGCGGCGCCCCTCCGTGACGGCCGTTAGTGTTTGCCGAGTGTCAATATAGGGCACTCGGCAAAGGCACTAGTTTGCCGAGTGCCATGATGGGACACTCGGCAAACTATAGTCTTTGCCGAGTGTCTATATGGGACACTCGGCAAACCCTATAGTTTGCCGAGTGCTAGGGTGTACACTCGGCAAACTATAGCGTTTGCCGAGTGTTTTTTTACACACTCGGCAAACATAATTTTTTTCCCCTCCTCCACCCTCCAAACTTTTTACACTCCACATGTATGGCATTTGGCACTGCATCGTAGAAGATGGACTATTTTTTGACCTGTTTGCTATATTTAATCAATTAATTTCATTTAGAGTAATTTTTTGATTTAAGTCAAATTTGAACTGCAGGTGGTTGGAATAATGGAATAATATGAGTGAAAAAATCATATTCATGTTAGTGAGTCTAAATTGAGGTCTCACCCATAAAATGAAAAGAAATTTCGAACATTTTGCTAAGGAAACACGACTACGAACGTGTGGCCAAATGATTGTTTAATTCTCAAAAATACAAACGAAGTTTGAAAATCATGAGATTTTGCAAGATGTTTTGATTTCATATGCAGAGGCCGTGGCAAATCAGATTTTGCCGACACAATATTTGCCGTGTGCCCTTTGCCGAGTGTTACACTCGGCAAAGGCTTTGCCGAGTGTTTTCATGCCTTTGCCGAGTGCCCCAGGCACTCGGCGAACTTTCTGTTTCCCGTAGTGAACACCTCCATGGAACCACGTTGAGGAAAACCAACAAGACGATGGAGGATGGAATGGAATAAGCCGTTGTTTCTTACGGCAGGATACACCCACCCTGTGGCGTCGGTGAGGCGTTGACGCGAGACCAAATCCACTATTAGCAGCTTGAATTAAACAAGTACATGATGGCAGGTCAACCCACAAATTGCCAACCTCCTGCTTCGGGCTCCGGTGGGACGCTGCCGCCGTTGCAACACAGCAACAGAATCACCTTTCCATGGACCTTAGAACAGTTAATCTGGTCCACTTGTGTCCGGGCTAAATAGCTGAAAGCTCAATACAGCCCTTCATAACAAATTAGCCAAGAGCCCAGAGGGCCATGCGGGCATGGAGTAGAAAACTAGGGGAATTGGCATTGAGCAACAATGACTTAGTCGCAACAACAGTGGTCCATGTACATCATCTGAACAATAGCTGAAGTATGAGGAGCTTGCACCTCTTCAGTCGTCAGCTAAGTTATGTGCTTCTATAGCTTGTACTTCCTTCTGCTTCACTGGCATCTGGTGACGAATCATCGGCTCCTTGCCTCGACGTATCACTTGGTGCCCTAGGCACTGGCAAGGCCATACCCTCGCATTTCAGCATCATGAGAACATCCGACATGCTCGGCCTGTCTGCCCGATCAAATTGAACACACAGCAGTGCTATCTGCATGCATCGTAGTATCTCACTTATTCGAGGTTCATCGCGCAGTGAGGCATCCATCAGCTCCCTTGCCCTTCCCGATGACCAGAATTTCCAAGCCTGCGTGTAAGATCCCATGTCAAGCCTTGAGAATAAATTCCAGCAGTAAAAGATAGTAGTTATAAAATTGGGTAGAGTATAGAATGGATATGAAGAAAAGAAATGACACACCTAATCTATCTATATTATCTATATACCTAATATCAAAGTGCGATAGTTTTCTTTCAACCATTGTGGTTGTTTCGTAAAAAAAATCACTTACCTTTTTTGTAATCAACCCACCCCTCACATCTTCCGTGTCCTAGATCCGGACGTATGGCGCTCACGAAGCCTGGACTAGTGCTCCGGCTCCGCCGCTCTGCGCGTCGATCCCAGCAGCGTGCAGTAGGCAGCTGGACGTGCGTTAGTGCATAGGCTTGTGTGGATATGGTTGCTAGCAGCCCCAAAACCCACTACTGGAAAACTGAGCATTCGTCCAACGCGTTAGTACCGGTCATCACGCACAGTACCATCGGAGCCTCTGTATTACCGGTTTGGAGCCTTAGCTGATACTAAATGGTGGCATGGTGACTGGGTGGCCAATGGCTAGATTCCCCTAGAAGTTATTTAGTACTGGCTGGTAGCTTCAACCGGTACTAAATGGTGTTCACGCATGTGTGTACCGGTTGTTAGCTTCAGCAAGTACTAAATGTCACAATTTAGTACCGGCTAGAGCCACCAACCGGTACTAACATACAAACTATGAGTTCCTTCTTTCTTCCTCCCCGAGCTTGAGCTCAACCATTTGACTGAGAGCTCGGGCTTCTTCACTTCCATGGCGACCTAGGGGAGGTGCTGCCCATTTCTCCACTATTTGGAGGGATTTCAGTCTTCCAACTGCCTGATTCATTCGCTTTGTACATGGGTCTGTTGCCTTCTTTGCTTCTCGTACCTCTGTTTGTTGGTGTCCTAGCCAAACCCGTTTCCACCCTCCCTTGTTTTCGCAATGAACTCGACGGAGCCGGACTCTAATCGTCACCACCGCCTCCGAGCTCTAGACGCGACGTCCGCGCGGCCATATATAAGCCGAGTTCACAGCCCCTACAGATGGCGTTGAGGTCGAGCCTATGCACGAGAAGGGGCATCTTGTGGAAACGGGTTCTGCGATTTGTGCGCAAGCATGGAGACGAGCGGGGGACAGCAGTGGGTTCTGCGATTCAGATTGGTCTATGCGTAACGCAGAGTGAACGATCGGTTGGTTATAGCAGCGGCTACCAGGAGGATGCCCGTGGCGTTCATGGGATTGCAGCAGCCTGCTTTGAGTCCTCGGATTCCTCCATGGAAGGAGCAGCCCTTACACTGTGATTCGTCGGCTCGTCGCTGCCGTGCTGTCACCGCTACCTCGTGCCAGGTGCCGCTCCCCTCCACACTGGCCTTGGTGCTAGCTCCTGCCATGTGGCGGCCGTCCTTGCATTGTAGCTTTGTTGAGTGGCCGCGCACCATCTCCTTGCTGATGCTAGCTGGTCACTGCGTCAAAAACAATTTGGGCTGGCATAGAAAAATTAGCATGCTGATGGGCGTGATTGGCACCTGCCAGCACAGTGCTTTGTCGGGCTAGCGGGGGAGCGCATATGGACCCGCTAGCATAGATCGCCCCATTTTTGCTGGCAGGCATTTATGTGGCCCGCCAACACAGAGCTTGATAGGAGCGGAGGCCATCTACATGTCAATCTTATCTTATCTACCTCCGTGGCTCCGTCTGCTATCTGCATCCTCTCCTCTCCTTCTATCTCTCTTGCTTCTCTTGGTTCTCCTCCTCTCATCTCGATCTCTAAGACTTGTGCCTCCTATTTGCTGGCAATGAAGAACGTAGGGCTGGTGCGGTGGAAGCCTTGCTTGCCTGCTCTCAGGCACGGCGGACGGGAACGGCGGTGGGTGGCGGTGCGTCGGGGCACGGAGGGCGGCACGTCGGGGTGCGCACGGTGGCTGGCCGGCTCGGGTGGTGCAGGATGCTGATGTGGGGGCGGCCTGCTCAAGTTGCAGCAACGGCGCAGGGCCAGGCGACGGCATGGCGGAGAGGCCAACAACAGTGGTGGGTGGGAAGGAGCAGCATGTGCATGCGGGCGTGCACAGTGCTGGCACAGGTAGCAGCGCGCGGCGGCGCAAAAGCGGTGGGCGTGGGAGCGGTCGACGGCGGGCGGCGGGAAGGCAGGTGGCTAGCGACGGGGACGAGCGGCGGCGCAGAAGCGGCGGGCACGGGGGCGGTGGTAGGCCGGGCGGGAGTAGCGTGCATGCTTTTTTTAATTGAAAAATCAATTGCCGCGCAAGAGCCACTATGCGTCATTATGCTGGCTCAAAGTTGCTGGTGGATACTAGATCGCCAGCACATTAGCCTTTCACCCGCCAGCAAAAATCCTTTCTGGCCTGGTGGTGGTGTTGTGGCGTGAAACCTTGAATGCCGCTGACGCTCGATTTAGGTGGAGCTCCTCCTGGCAACAAAAAGACGAGGATCGTCTCACCGATGTACGAGCCCTAAAGTGTTATTTCCCTTGTTATCGTGCCAAGGTGCCTTATCAAAAAAGTAACTAGGAAGCAAAACACCGGACAGATCTGATTACAGATACTTGCTAACAGATCGATCGATGAGCAGATCAATTTATTTAATTTCCACCAGGCACGCATGGTGGATTACAACACTCAACGCGGTGGTGGGCAGCAGCATAGCCATATATGTACTGGATCACGTCTTCCAGGTTTCTTGCAGTAGGCACGATTGCTCACAACATGGTTCACCTCGCACACATGTGGGCAGATTTCCGACGTACAGTAGTCCTCATTCGTAGCTGCGAAGCAAGGTACCGGCGGTCGCTTACACCAGGGGCCGAAGCCTGCACATGCAATAAGGCAACGCAATGCAATGTTATTAGCACTAAAGCAAGACTGGTTTGTCAAATAATTACTCATCGTCTGAAAATGTCTGAGAACAAGACAGTGCAGTGTGCAGCCAGAAGTAGGTAGGTATATATGTATGGGTTCCTACACGCTTGGCAGGATGGAGAGTTGGTCGAAATCATCGCAAGAACCACGAATGAAGTGACCATCAAGTAGTGCACAGTCCTTCCCATGCTTAAGGCGGTCTTGACCAAGAGAGCTTCTATCCTTTCCTTCGGCTTTTGGGAGGCAGCAGAGGTGAGGATGGTATCTCACTTGTGAGTTGAGACTAATCTGTTTCAGTATTTGTCGGTGCTTTTATATATAGAAAGAACACCTCACTAGGATCGGAATGTATGTATCCTATCAAATTATGTATATCTATATCCATCTCTATCTTCGCATCTGTATATCTGTATCTATATCTATTTCTTTATCTTTGTATTTGTATGTATATCTATATCTACATCTATGTCTTTATATCTGTATCTGTATATGTATCTATATCTATATCTTGATGATAAAAGGTAAAGGTAACACATGGGAGTACGCATGCATGTGCACTATATATGAGGAACAGCCAGAAGTAGGTAGGTATGTATGGGTTCTTACATGCTTGGCAGGATGGAGAGTTGGTCGAAATCATCACAAGAACCACGAATGAAGTAGCCATCAAGTAGTGCACAATCCTTCCCATGCTGATGGCGGTTTCTTGACCAAGAGAGCTCTTGTATCCTTTCCTTTAGCTTTTGGGAGGCAGCAGAGGTGAGGATGGTATATCACTTGTGGGTTAGGACTAATCTGTTTCAGCATTTATAGGTGCTTTTATATATATATAAACAACACCTCACTAGGATATCGGAATGTACATGTTTCCTATCAAATTATATATACCTTTATCAATCTCTATCTTTGTATCTGTATGTCTGTATTTATATCTATATATATATCTACATCCATATCTATATCTATATCTTGGTATCTGTATAGTATGTATATCTATATGGTACCCACCCGTTGATGAACGTTGAATCATGATCTGACGGCTACCAGCAACAAGGCAATGATGCTTGTTAATGAATTGTCACGGACACGTTTACAGGTCTAGCCGGCTACAACTGACACAGCCATAGGACTCTAAGTACAACACTAGGTTGTACTCAAACCATCAAAGGGACAGGACACATGTACATGTATAATGTACTTTTCATGACGACAAAAGGTAAAGGTAACGTATGGGAGCACACATGCATGTATATATGAGGAACACATTGTTTCATTAATCTTAACTTTTTACAAAATACAGGAATATATTTGTCAAACTTTTTACAAAATACAAGAATATATTTGTCGCGACAGCTTTGTATCCTCACTAATGGAAAAAGTGGATCTAGTATCGGTTGGGAACCCTCCTCTAGTACTGGTTGCCCAACCGGTACTGGTAATCTCTAGTACCGGTTGTTACTGGAGGCTGTTAAAAAATAAAAAAAGAAAAATAAAATCCCCCACCCCCACGCCCAGCCTCCCCCGCCGCCACCGGCCCCCCCACCGGCCCTGCCCGCCCCTCCTCCTCCCCATGCCGCCAGCTCTCCTCCTTCCCGCGCCGCCCCGAGGTCCTCCTCCTCCGCGCCGCCGCCCCTCCTTCTCCCTGCACCGCCCCTAGCTCCTCCTCCTCTGCGCCACCCCCTCTGCCTCCGGCTGCCTCCACCATTGTGCTGGAAGAGAGGAGAGAAGAGAAGAGAGAAGAGGAAGAGAGGAGAGAATGAGAGGAAGGAGAAGAGAAGGAAAGAGGGAGGGGAGGATATAAGGCGCTGCTGTGGGGGGTGCCGTTGTGCGCTGTTGTGCTGCTATGTGCATGCGCCTCTGTGCGGGGCTAAAAAAATTCGCAGTGGCAGGTGGGAGAGAGCTCCAACACTGGTTGGTAACTCAACAGGTAGGCCCTCCTAAATTTGGTACCGGGTCCAAAAATAATCAATATTAAGGTTAGGGATGAGTGGTCATTTTCTAGTAGTGCCTTCTGTCTTTTGCGTCAATGTTTAAGGAGAGATCTGACTCATAAAGATTGTGTAGTGCGTTAATTCCTGAGGCATGCCTCGCACATCCGGTTAATTACACATCTGCATGGTAAGCTTGTAGCTAGATTACCTCCGATGAAGCTGCACTTTTATGTATAGGTGTTGTCCTTGTACCACTTGCAGATGTTCTTGAATTCCTTGAGGAGGTGCTACACATTAGCCTACTTGATGTGGCTGATCCTCATCATCGTCACACACGAACTCAACGAATGCAAGTGAATGTTGCGTTGGTGCTGTGAGAAAAAATAGCTTAGTGTTTGTTGACGCAAATTTAGAGCCAACACACGAAAGCACTCGAACGTGCAGCCCGCAAAGACGCTCCTTTTGTGTCGATGGGGAGGCTGATCAGACCAGTCTCACTGGGGAGCTCGGCGAGAGGCCAACGAACGCCCGCCCAGGAAGGACCCCATCGGGACAGGCGCACCTTGGGTTGCCCTAGGCTCGGCAGGCTAGTTAGACGCCTCCTCATGCCATAGAGACAAGAGAAGAACAACACATGAGGTTGGAAAAGATTAGGGCTAGGAAAAAGGTAAAAAGATAAAAGATAAGTTGATTGATCGATTGGATACCCTCAATCAGCCATGGCCATTTATATTTATAGGAAGGAGATGTCTTGCCCCTAATAGAGTCAAAACCCTAACAAATCTCGTATCAATACAACTCCTAACTCGGACTACACAGACAAAACCAGTCTGACCGGTTTTCCTAGGTCCAGATCTTCCCGAGGTCATAACTCTCTCATCCAAACTCCAAATTGGTCGTTCTACATATGCATTTTGATCTACGAGAGCTACACAATAGTGAAGTCCAATTTGCATTTTGAGCACTTTGACCAAAGCGGTCCGGACCGATTAGAGACGTGCTCGTCCAAATTTGCTAATTTTGACATCGAACAGTGTTTTCTAACTCTATTATGACTCTTACAACAAGCACATCACCCTTTACATTTATATTTGTAGATGTAGTTTGACTGGCAAAATTTTGCTGAATTTCATTAAATTCCGACAGATTAAAATCTTTGAGCTTCTCTCTTCTGTGTTGACAGGGCTTGATAAGCTTCCCATCGTAAATCGAGGTGTTCTGGGCTTGGACATGGACTGTCGGCCTGGAGAAGGTAGTGGGCCGGTTTTTTGGGTAGAGATGGGCCCTGCGTGGCCCAAGTAACAAAAAGCAATATTGCGTGCCGGGACCCTGGCAATATATTATTATACTCGTATATAATACCACAACAGCATGTAGTAGTAGTAGTAGGATCAAAGGACACTGCACGATATCAATAGCACAACTGGATCCAGTCTTTAGACCACTGAAGTACTAGCTATTATTCTACTAATACTGGGAGTGAAAGTTAGCAAACCCGGCCCATCCAAACGTTTGGATGGGTTTGCTAACTATCGCTCCAAACCCATCCAAACCCATCATTAGCGATAGTTAATGATATGGTTACTGGGAGCGATAGTTAATACCGGCGACGGTTCGGACCAGCTAGGCACAGTATTAATTAGGTTCTCGCTCCTGGAAAATATACATAATTTGGTACATCACGCATTGCCCATGGGGATGCCATCTTCGTCGTCGAGGTGGAACACGGCCCCCGCGAGCGCCGCGATCACCGCCGGAGGCATCGGGCCGTCGAACATGGCCACGTAGTCTTCGAGAACACACCCAGCTTCCACTGCAGCAAGCTCGTCATCAGTCCCCCTGGCGTTGCTTGATGACACATTGCCCTGCGCCTGTTGTGTCGTCGTCTGTTGGCGGGGCGCCGCAGCCGGCCGGGCGCCCAGGCGAACCCTGGAGGACATGATGTTGAAGGTGCGTCGTCTGCGTCGCGCCTGGGCCACCCTCACCGGCGGGAGATCCGCCGCCCTGGAGAGGTCCTGCCGTTGTGCAAAAGCCGATGGGTTGCGCGCCAGCTGCTCTTGGGTGCAGGCCGGTGGTGAGGCCGCGCTGAAGGCAGTGGACGTCGACGGCACAGAGAAGAGATGGGAGCTCGGGCCTCCCGATGCAGCCGGCGCCGGGTTGTCCGTGTGCTCCACGCGCAGGGGCGACGGTGGTGGAGGAGAAACACTCCTGCGTGCGCGCGGCCACATGAATTTAGATAGTTTGGTAAGAATAGCCCGGAATCCACCTGTGCTGCGGGCACGCCGCCGCCTGTTGGCTGGCTTGTCTGCCGGCCGCGCCTCTTCGGTGTTCACCACCACCGGCTGTGACTCTTTGTCCTTGACCTCCTCCACTTTCAGGATTTGCGCGTGGCCCACCTTTTTGCGCATGCAACGCACAAGGCAGACGGGGTCCATGCCAAGGCCGATTATCTCCAGCATGTCCTTCCCGTCCCCTGTTAGCGCCACCGATGTCAGTCCTGCACCCACAAATCCACCAGCCATAATAAGTCAATAAATGATCAGCTTGATGATGGTCCGACATATAAGCAGTGCTTACCATATAAACTGGAGGCTAAGCTCATAGCTCTGCCCCGGGATTTATCGCAGGTCATCTCAATCTTGATCACAATCTTTAGCTAAAAAATGGAGCAAAATCATACATATTAGATGTTTCGATTTTCAAACACTGCGGTTACAGAACTTATGTTTCTCATTGTTTTACCCTCAGCTGGATCTTGCGGACCTTTGATGAACGAACAAGAACACAACCAAGTTGTAACTAACAATCCTTTTAAGCAATTTTCTTTGTATGCCAATTTATCATTTAGTAAGCCTTTATATATCTGTTCTACTAGAAGTTAACGTGGAAAGCTTTCATCATTTTGTGTGCCTAATTATGTTTATAATGCAATGCATTCTTATCATGATCTCAAATTTCCAGTCTCAACCTTGACCAAACACACAGAATTTAATGTGAAATTGATTTGTCTTGGTCAATGTATTTTGAGTACTATGTCTAGTTTCACTTAAAAGTGATGTAACAGACTATTTGAATAATTGCTCTAGAGAACCGAGGTGCTAATTTAGGATAACAGTTGGTGAGAAATTGACTTGATCAATTTATAAATCTGCAGTTTGTGTCAGTGCATTGGACATGAAATCCCACCATATATATTTTAGAAAAAACAAGGTGTAGCAGACTTTGTACTTTGTGCAACCCTCATCCTGCCACAGTTAACAAAGATTTGGACTCAGGTCACCCAGTGTGCTGAAGGATCCAAGGGATCACTTAGGTTTCCCTCATTCCATTTCTCACTTTCTTACTCCTCTTTTTCTTCCCCTTGTTTGGAAAATTAATGTTTCAACAGGTCGAAAAACATCTTACGCATGAGGAATCCGGTCTGTACACTAGTAGGGCAGAGCTATCAAGAAAACTGAAAGGTCGCTAACAATTACTTTTGCTAATTCTAAGTTACTGGCAGGGCATTACATTAATATACCATGAAAGCTATATCGATTTAGATGGCAAGGTCTATCTACAAAACTGAAGCAATGATTATTATGATCATGAAGACACATGAAGATGGAGTACCATTGTGACTTGAGAATGGCCACCTCCTTCAGTGATGCTTTCCTTTGGAAAGTGTTGTGTAGTGGCCACCAACGTGGACAAAAAGTAAATTCTGCTATTCCTGTTGTTGAAAACAAGAAGTTTGGGTTACGGGTGCAAACATAAAACGTCAAAAGAGCTTATCTTGATGCCATATCATACCCCTTTCAATTAAAAATTGTGATGCCTTCAACTGGCCATGACTCAAATTATATGAAATTAGAATAACATAAAAGTGTCTTTCAAAACAAATCCATGTATACTATTTCCCTATAACAAAATTAAAATACAAATAATGATAATGTTTATTAGACTTAACATTTATTGATTGATCGCTCTCTAAAATGTTACTTTTAGTGAAAGGATAGTCCTAATCAACTTGAATGACACAACTGGTAAGCATTGCTAATGATATGTAGAATTCACCTTCTGCCTGCCTAACCAAAATGAGTGGAGGAAATTATAATGAAGAAAGATACTCTCTTTGCTGTTTCTTGTTTATTATTTGTTACTACTATTGATTTTCCAGTGAACAAAATATAGTTCTGATCATGTACTGTTTGAGCTCAGATTCCTGCTTAGTTAAACTTTGATAGATGAATGCCTTGTAACGACGGGTCTAGTGATACATCTTTCTTATGACCATTGCAGATAGTTTTAAACATATTGATGGTCAATTTTTTTTAAATGGTCCATATAATAGAGATTGTCATATTACCCGATAGGGGAGCGCAGGGCACCCCGCTTCCTGTTGCAGAAATTGTTATCTCGCTGTTGACGGCAGACCTGTCATTTCCATGCATAGAAAACAAATGCTTTTTGTATGAGTGAAAACTCAAAACAAACATGAGATATGATCACAACATATAAAGGAGAAAACTGGATAATTTAAACACTGTACGTAGAATCAGGGTTGGGATGACTTGCAAATGACTCCAGCACCTCTTCCAAAGCCTGAAAATGACAAAGCAACTTAGAATTTTAGAATAATAATGTTGAATAACCAGGAGTTGGTTGTAATTGTGTCAATAAATGTGGTAGTATGAGCTAGGATAAACAGAATATTGCTTGGTCTAGCTTCAAGCAAAAATGCATTTATTCATAATGAATATTTTGACATTCCCGTACATATATTGATCACAAATAAAAAAAATCTGTAAAATTGATATGGTCATGTACCCCATATGTATTAATTGATTTTGAAAAACAAGAGGTAACAACTTTATAAGACATTGTTTTCCCTTTACAAAGAACAAAATTTCATGCCAACCTAGTTCTGGTCACATAATGTTTCAATCTCATTTATTGCTTGAAAATTGCAACATAAATCTCATAGGAGGGGGAAAATGACAAACAAATCTAAAAATGATCCTTCCATAATTTAATAAAATCCCTTCAATAAGCATTCACTTAAATAAAACCCAGAGATTCTGTTAAACTCTTTCCTAGATATGAAACCTATGGTTGGCATGTGCCAGAAATTGGTCCTTCAGGCACTCACAGCTTCAGTAAGCGAGGAGCCAGAACCATAAGAGCAATAATACAGAAAATAAGCTATTATCCAACTTATTTAACATGTATACCTGGGGTTGGTTGCCTGAAGGATCGAGGCGACTGTAAAGTCCACATGAGAGGTATGTGATGTGGATGTGGCTAATCATAGGGTAGAGCTCGAGATACAATTTGATTCTATCCCGGACATCACGGAACTTTTGAGCCTGATTTCCAGCCATGCAGAAGCTGTACATGATGTTTCTCTTCTGGCTCGACGTGACTAGCTCGTGGACCTGCCGAAGGGTATCCTGCAATCCGCCAAGTACTGCCCTGATCACCGGGAATCGCATCATCTGTGTAGTCGCTGGAACTCCTGCACGAGAGCACTGATCACCATGACGTCTTGCACAAGCTGCCGGCACTCCTCCTTGTTCTGTTTAACGGTTTGCGCAGAGTGGATGATCATCGAGATGAGCCCACCAGCATCAACTCCAGCCAGCTGAGCGAGGGTGGCAGCCTGCCCCAGACCATTCCATACCACCATCTTTGTCGCAGTCCCTGCGTGCCTGTGTACACAATAAACATGACTAATATCCAGCTTATGCAAAGATGAAAAGCAATTTTCTAGAGCTCTTCACATTAGTAAAACTCTTACCTTTCTCAGTACCACCTGACCTATGTAGAACTCGGGCTATCCAGACAGGCACCACGAGACAGAGTTGATACTGGCAGTGTTTGAGACTTTGATTTCTTGGTGTTGCTAGGAATGAAGCTCTGGTGGTTCAAGTTATTGCCCAAATTCCACTGGCCCCCAACACCATCTTGCATTACTGCAAGCTACCTAGCCGCGTGGAACGAAAGTTCCAGGAAGAAAGCCGATAGAGATAACTCCAAGGAAACGTGTGGAAGCTCAACTCCAGGAAATTGACAGGACGGGGGTGGGCGTGGACTTCCAAGGAAACCGCGTTGGACCAAATCCAAGAAGGTGACCGAAGTAAATACGGCAGAAGACTGCATGATGACAGATGATGCATGGAAACAGAGTATCTTGCCTCTATTTTTTTTTTTAAAACAGAGTATCTGGCCCCCAGCCAGCCGGGCACTCCGGTGCGGCATTTCTCCGAACACCATCGCGGCTCCTTGTAACACCCTAATTTTCATCATTTCATCATTTGCAAGTTAATAAAAATTTGTTATAATTTCTCTAGAATACTGTGAGATGTTTCTCACGGCTCCTCTCGCCTTTTCGCAGAACTCCAGCAGCTCTCCTGCTGCACATAAGTCCCACGCCTGAAAGAAGCTACTACTGATTAGATGATGAACTAAGAATACTGTGAGATGTTTCATGTGAACTTGCGCTCTACTCGAAGACGTTCACTTACCCATTTATTAAGAGGCCCATAGTGACGTGATTCAGCTGATAGTTCGAGGCCTTGTTTAGTTGGTCAAATTAGGAGATGCAAAATTACTGTGCTAGCACTGTAGCACACTGTAGCGTTTCGTTTGTATTTGTGAATTATTGTCCAAATATTGACTAATTAGGCTCAAAAGATTCGTCTCGCAAAGTACAACAAAACTGTGCAATTAGTTTTTAATTTCGTCTACATTTAGTACTCCATGTATGTACTGCAAGTTTGATGTGATGGGGAATCTTCTTTTTGCATAGTGTTAAAGTTGGGAGTTGGGAGTAACTAAACATGACCTAGAGTGACCCTAGAGTGCTTTCGATATCCTCGCGCTAGCTGCCAGCTTGCCGATGTGTCTCGTCCACGCCGTACGCTGGCAGCGCACAACTCGCTGAAGAGCCTATTACGCCTTCGGCCTTCTTTTTCAATACACGTGAGAAGAGGAGTAAAAAGTAATTCAAGCGGTCAAGCCAAATCATTAGAGGCACACGTTTAGGGACAATTAAAGCCACAAGCAATCCGGACAAATAAGGTTGCTGGACCGCTTCCGTCCTACTCGAAGTTTCTTATGCCACATGGCCGCTTTAGAGCTGGCAACTCTTTCACACCATTTAGCATCGCAAGCACATCCGCCATGGTGGGCCTACGTTCTTCGTCTTTCTCAACACACAGGAGCCCAACCTCCATGCACTTCTTGATCTGCATTAGCTGACACTCGCAACAACACAATGACGGTTTAAACAACTCCATCCGTACATCATCCCGAGCTTCGAAAGCCTGGAAAGTAAGAACATAAATTAGGTCATGTTTGGATGCACTCAACAAAATTTAGCTAGTGGATCCAACACTACCTGAAGTTTAGCTAGTAGTGTTGGATCCACTAGCTAAGTTGAAGAGGTAGTTGTCTATCCTACCCTTCCCTTCCATTTTAGAAACTTTTCTTGAGGAAGGTGGTGGGACAATTTTATCTTTAACTAGTTTAGTTAGGTTCAACTAGCTAAAAAAAAATCTTTAGCTACCTAATCTTTAGCTGGATCATGTTTGGATCCATAACAGCTAAATTTTAGTCCCAACTGCTTTTGTAATGTAAAAAAAGTATTATTACCAGGTACTTACCCATATAATTAATTCGCTTAGATTAGGGGGCGCAGACATGATCATACTGCCAATAATGGTCCCAAGGAGGGTGATGCCAAAAGCATACACATCGCACTTCGTTGACACAGCTCCTCGGTACAGGTATTCTGGAGCCATGTAACCCCTGGGTGATTAAATAAAATAAAAATGAATAATGATCTCAGAGGTAAAAATTGAAGTAGTTAAAGAAAAGAGCTTCATGCACGTATGGGCTCACGATATATAGTTAATCAGGAAATGGAAATAGTATTTATATATTGGAGCAACGTCTTACGGTGTGCCAACCAAGGTTTCCTCGCAGTTAAGTTTATTGATCAACTTTTGAGCTACGCCAAAATCACTGATCCGAGGATTCATATCAGAATCGAAGAGGATGTTGTCTGGTTTGATATCCCTATGGACGACACGTTGCTCATGTAGGTAATGTAGCCCCTGGGCTATCCCCTGAATCATTTTGAAGCGGCAGGACCAACCAATAAATCGAGACCCTGCAGAGATCACATATCATGCAACGAGAAGCAACTATTGATCAGTGACATCAAAGTTAAGGGATGCTTGGTCCAGAGGTGAACTGTAACCAGTATTTGTACAGAACAACATACCGTTGATAATCTTCTCCATACTTCCGTTTGCCATGTATCCTTCTACAAAACAAAATTCTATGTGGTCATGTATATAATATCTTCCTTTATGGCTGTTCACGGACTTTGTCACTTCGTAGCAATATCCCACAGGTTTAATTATGTTTTTGTGCTTCAGATCTCCAAAAACAGTAATTACATCATCGTATCGCCAGTTGCCTCCCATGAAATCAAAACGATGCAATCTTTTTATGGCAACGACTTGTCCGTCCTGCAGGACACCCTGAGAAGTATAAACACCATGTCAGATGGTCGATTTTTGTTTTTAAAAGAACAGAAGGGAAAAAGCAGAACTGCTGATCTTAGCACTAAAGTTTCGCCAAAAGTTCAATGGCGCCCTGGCCTCAGGCTTCAAAATCTTCATCAAAGCCATCAAGTTTCATCTTTGGCTCACTTTGGTCTTTGGGCTGGAATGAAGCATGGGCACCACACGTGTGTGCTTTGAGGTTTGAGATGCTTTCAATTGGGAGTTGCACTAGGAAAACGAGGGACGTGAAAACTAACTTCGAGGACCGTAGAAACCGGGCTCACTGCAGCTGGCAATTTTCAAAGGAACCACCAATGAAAATGCTAGATCTAGAGTTGCACGAAAGAAACTTTCTCTAAACTCCCTGTCTAATGTAGAGTACGGTGGAGAGGAATTTTCGTGGCTTCTTGCCATGAGCCGAAGCTAAAATGCCACAAAGGAGGACTTATAGGAGCTATCGGAGGACACAACAGCCAAGGGTTAGGTTTAGGCGTGATTGCAGGTTTGAGCACAGACTAATACCAATTAGTTTATTCCCTGCACTTTGGGACAGCAAATTTGTAATATTTAGTATAAATTTAAATTTGAAATTACTTGCTACACGAAGAAAAATAGTCTTAACCTGTCTCTGCCTGTACAGGCAATATTCAACTAGCTAGTGATGCCTACGTGATTATATGGAAAAGTACACAAACCTAGAATTAAAAAACCAAGTAACGGACCGGAGTACCTTGTAAACATCACAAAAGCCACCACTTCCAATCTTGTTTCCATCCGAAAAGTTCTCTGTAGCGGCCTTCAATTCAGATGAACTGAACTTTGTGGAGCCTATATTGTATAAAAATTAACTCACACAGGAACAGGCTCGAATTAGATTATATTAATACCTAAACATGCATGCATGAAACTGTAGGAGCAGTTGATCTAAGGGCTGAAGCTTTAGCTGTGTCACATCAGATGTTTGGATTCTAATTAGGAGGACTAAATATGAGCTAATTATAAAACTAATTGCAGAACTTCTAGGCTAATTCGCGAGACGAATCTATTAAGCCTAATTAATCCATCAGTAGCAAATGGTTACTGTAGCACCACATTGTCAAATCATGAACTAATTAGGCTTAATAAATTCGTCTCACAAATTAGCCTCCATCTGTGTAATTAGTTTTATAATTAGACTATGTTTAAACTCCTAATTAATATCCAACATCCGATGTGACAGCAGCTAAAATTTAACCCCTGGAGCCAAACAAGCTCTAAGAAAACTGTTGGAACAACATCACTTTATACACAGATCTAGTAAAGTTGCAATAAAACACTATGCTTTATTTAGATCAAAGAATAAAATTATCCTAGCTGCTACTTGAACCAATGATGCACAAGGACCCAAGAGGCAATAGATGGTATTGATACTTTGATAGCTTTTCCTTACCATCAATAATCACTTCCCGCTGGGGTGGGGGTGGGGGTGGAGGAGGAGGACCACCAGCAGATTGAATGTTTGTCACCATGATGGTGATGGTCTGGACACTGGTGGCGAAGTTCCCCAGCAGCAGTTTCCTTACTATATCATCCTGGACCCGGCCCAGCTCCCTGGCCATGTCCCCTGCTCCCAAGAAACGGCAAAAGATGCGCTTCCGCTGGCACTCCGTGACGAGCTTGAGGGCGCGTTCCAGGGATTCGGCCAGATCCTCCAGCGCGTCACGCATCACCTCATCCTTCATCATCTCCGTCATCTCGTCAAGCTTCCTGAGGAGAGCGCTGACCCTGGCAACGCACCTCTGGATGTCACGGCACTCCTTCTCGTTCTGCTTAACCGTCTCCACGGCCTGCTTGATCTTGAGCGCGATTTCAACGATCTTCCCCACGCTGCCCAATGCAATGTCAGCCATCTTGCTCTTGTGCGGTTGACTGCAACAACAATAATCTTCAAGACTATGAGAAGGAAAGGCATCAGATGCTGATCTTATGAGCTGATGGTATGGAAAAACCATTCTCGGATTCTCATATTTTCATCATAAGAATCAAAATTAGTCAAGCAGGCACTGACCTTATTTCGTCTTTGCCTTCGCTTCACACCTCTTCCTCCTTTGAGCAGGCAGAGAGGAAGCGATGCTGCCTGCCTGGTCTCCTAGCTATCCGCTCGGTCAGCACCCCGAAAAGATTACTAATATCCAGCTTATGCAAAGATGAAAAGCAATTTTCTAGAGCTCTTCACATTAGTAAAACTCTTACCTTTCCCAGTACCACCTGACCTATGTAGAACTCGGGCTATCCAGACAGGCACCACAAGACAGAGTTGATACTGGCAGTGTTTGAGACTTTGATTTCTTGGTGTTGCTAGGAATGAAGGTCTGGTGGTTCAAGTTATGGCGCAAATTCCACTAGCCCCCAACACCATCTTGCATTATTGCAAGCTACCTAGCCGCGTGGAACGAAAGTTCCAGGAAGGAAACCTGTGGAAGCTCAACTCCAGGAAATTGACGGGACGGGGGTGGGCGTGGACTTTCAAGGAAACCGCGTTGGACCAAATACGGCAGAAGACTGCATGATGACAGATGATGCATGGAAACAGAGTATCTTGCCTCTATTTTTTTTTAAAACAGAGTATCTGGCCCCCAGCCAGCCGCGCACTCCGGTGCGGCATTTCTGTCACACCCGGTTTTAAAGGCAAAACCGAATGCTACCTATATGTATGTCAGGATCAAGTCTCTACATATAGGGACATCATACGTGAATAACAGCAACAGTATCACGTAAAAAGATACAAATAAAGACTTACAAACCATCAGAGATATACACTTAATTATGGAAACGGAAGCTCCAAACTTCACAGGCAATCGACTGGGGCTGCGTACGCCTAGGACTCAGCACCATCTTCACAACAACTTCATAGCAGCTTCTTCTTCTGAGCAACATTGTTTATAGCAAGGGTGAGCACTTGTCGTACTCAGCAAGTGTGAGGAGAATATGAATGCAAGGGTTAAACAAGGAAAGGCTGACTGGTTGACTGCATTAAGCATTTTTAGTTGGTCAAACTTTATTAGCACCTGATTACTAAGGTATAATTATATACCAACCCACAATTAATATAAACATAAACATAAGCCATAAGCATATGGCACAACCATAACCATAGCATACACCACAATTTAAATCCATCTTCAAGTATATTACTCATGTGAGGGTCCAGGCTGCTCTTAACCGTGAGCACGGCTGATCGATCAGTTTTACACTCTGCAGAGGTCGCACATCTTTACCCACAAGTCGCGTAAAAGTTCAAAAGAACTTTAGACCCAACCATGCTTGTGCTGATCAGGCACAATACCACACTTCCGAGGTGTGATTGCATAGGGACGCTACGAGGCCTTTACGAAGATTCATTAATCAGTGGTAACCCGCTAAGGTTTCGGTGTCTGGCGTGCACAACCTATCACAGGCCGATAATGCAACGACTCAGTCCCCCCTCTTGCCTCATCACGAGTAAGATTACCCCAGACTAAAGTTTCTAATTATTCAACCAAGACCAGAGCCATTTAGTCTTGTGGTAGCACTGTTTTCCTGGGTGGTCGCTCCATGTTCCAATTAAATATTGTAATCTTGTATTAACAACAGGTATATCATAAATAGAATAAGAGGATGTTTGGGAGAGGGGTGCTAAATTAGCACCCCCATTTTAATCACTTTTAGCCACTAGTGCTTCCAAACACCTAGGCTAAAATGGAGGGGCTAAATTTTAGCCCCCCCCATAATCCATTAGCCCCTCAAGAGGTGCTAAAATGGACTAAAGGGGCTAAAAGTGGTCCCCTTATCCAAAATTCCTTCCCTTGCCCCTCTCTCTCTCCTCCTTCTCACTCCTCCAACATGGGTAAATAGGTCTTTTGTCAACATAAGTGCTAAACTTTAGCCCCTTACCCAAACACCCCAAGGGCTAAACTTTAGCCTCAATATTTGATAGGGCTAAAGTTTAGCCCAAGGCTAAATTTTAGCCCCTCCTCCCAAACAAGGCCTAAGTTCACCATGTTGTTCATTAGAACCACCATAACCCAAGTATAGCAGCTAAGCATAGCTACCCAACAGAAAGGTAAACCCAAGGAATAATCATAAAAACTAGGCAAACCTTAATAGGACCCATCAAATTTAATGCAAGCGTATGCAATAGTGATTAAACAAAGTTATTGGGACAAAAGCACAAGGACACACTTGCCTTTCTCCAACGAAAAGTTACTCTTACTGCTCTTCGGCTCTTGCTCTCTTAAAACTCTTAATCTTCAAAGCTTTCGAACAACGATCCTTCTACTCGAAGCAATCACCGGTACAAACATACAAACAAGCAAATAAGTACAACTAAGAATAATACACCAAACAAAAGAAAGGCTTTAAAAGAGCGTACTAAAGGATAGGGCTCGATTCTAGGAACGTGTGAAAGCAAGAAATGCAAAAATCGGAATCGAACTGAATTAGATATGGATTTTCAGAAGAAAAGGATAGTTATTTGAATATGATGCAAGAATGATCTCACCATGAATCAACAATCGAGGAAGGAAATAAAACGAATTGATAAACTGGTTCTTACATGAGCAAGGATTGTATAGATAAATAAAGGATTATTCTATAGATCAAAGATAGTCAAAACCTAAAGATCATTGGAGTTTTTGGAGGAGGCCACAAGATTTATGAAGTTTTAATATGCGGGAAAGAAATACAGAACAAACAAACGAGAAGTCCTGATTACCGCATATGCATGATGCCACCATGATGTCACTGCTGGCAAGAGCAAAGATGCATGAACTCGATGCATGGCTAGTTTGCTTCTGCACAAACGTGTCTTGCATTGCTGTAGCTATCATCCTTGCATGGCAGATGGCTTCGTACGTACGTGGCTTCCTTTCCAGGGCTACCATCTTGTTGCTCGGACCTCCATGCTTTGCACCTGATGGCTAGCAGCGGCTGCAAAGAGACAGGAGGTGGCTTCAGCTGAGTCGGCATGGAGCAAACAGGGCACGGTCATAAGCAGTAGGAGTTGCAGGTAGCATGGATTCGGGAGAAAAGATGGACGGAGGTGTGCATGCGAAGATAGCTGATGATAAGCACAAAGCTTCTGATCCTAACATGCATGTAGGTGAAGAGAGAGAGAGATCGAGAGCTGAATTATTGCTCAAAATATGATGGACGCATGGCATCACCGGAGTACATAGAGAATAAAATAATATGGCCAAGGAACTATACACGCAGGAGCCGCAAATTCCTCCAGGCGGCGGCGACGTCTTCAGTCCGTGGCGGCGCTCCGGCGGCGGTGCTTGGCGAAGGCGGCTGGCGACGCAACCGGCGGCGCGGCCGGTGGTGCGGCGCAGCGCCAGGCGAGTCGCGCGCGTGCAGGCGCGGGGCTAAGGCGGCGCGCGGCGTGGAGCGACGGCGCACAAGCGAGCGGCGGCGGCGGCGACTCCTCGTAACAGGATAGGGCACGAGGGAAAAATAGCAGTAGATGGGGAAAGAGAGCTCAGGAGGTTGCTTGCTGTTTATAGGCCACGCGTGGTGCTCGATCGATTCCCCAACTTGTGTTTTGCCGAACGATCCGGGCCGTTGGAAACAAACTTGAGTCAAGCTTCAACTCGTGTTCGTCTGCAGATAGGAGAAACGAAACGCTGACCTGAGGGACCAGCTTGGTACCGAGGCAAAGATGAAAACCTGCAGAAAAAGGTCCGTGTGCCTTCCGTTCCTGTGCAGGGGTAGGGCAACCACTGCAGCTTGACTTTGGCCCGAGAAGGAAGCAACGACAGGATCAAAAGATAATACAAGTAGACTTGGATTAATATAGATATTTTCTTATAGGATCTTGAAAGGACAAAGTAGCGGCAAAAATGTTCAAATGATATAGTAAATACGATGGTGGCCTCATACGCATTTAAGATGTGAAAAGCATGCATGACATGGCAATAAGCAACCTAACCAAAGCATTTGCCATGCAGATGATGACAAGCAGTTAAGCAATATTGCTTGATGCTTATGTGCATTTAAGATTGCAGGCTGGTGGATGGTTTCCAAATGAATTATGATAATGTGAAGGGAACTGAATTATTGCTCAACAATGGTGTAAGTATGGCATCGCCAAATTGGCAATAAAACAACGTGGCAAAGGGATTGATGTGACCTGCTTGCTCGTATGCGTATAGGCATACATGGTGCTGTTTGCTTGCACGGACCGATGCGGCTTATAACTATTGCGACGCCAACTGAGCAGCATGCAGCAGCGGCAGACAACAACAGCGTGCGCGGCAAGCGGCGGTGGCTAGCTTAGCATGCAACAACACGGCACAGCCACAGGAAGCACCGCAGCATAGATTTCAAGCTGCACGAATTAGAGAGAAAAGATGGATGGAGGAGTTTAAATAAAATACTTGAAGTTTATGAGAAGGATTCTAGAACTAAAAATTGGATTTAGCTCTAGGAAAAGGAGAATAATTTTCAGGAAAATTGGCAAATTCTCAGAAAGGTCTGGACATCGCCTAAACGCATTTTAAAACCTTTTGCACTCAAGGAACATCATGATGCATCGACATGAATGCACAGACACATAACAACCTTATTAAATTCCGAAATACAAACAATTATTTTTCCTATACTAAATTTCCTGTAAAGAAAAATAAATATTGGGAAAAATTTTAAAATTATAAGAAAATTATTATTTATTTATTCTTTTATTCACATCCTGAAAATTTCAAATTTCAGGGTGTGACAATTTCTCCGAACACCATCGCGGCTCCTTGTAACACCCTAATTTTCATCATTTCATCATTTGCAAGTTAATAAAAATTTGTTATAATTTCTCTAAAATTTGTCAGTGTCCATTTAAGGCCTTAAGATTTCTTTGTGAATTTATTAGGCATTAAAATCTTTTTTTCCAAATTAACTTAACGAACAATAGGTTTATGCGTGTTGCATTCATGCCGGTTGTATTTCTTATTCTTGAGTGTAAAATGGTTTAAAAATGCATTTTTACGACTGTTATGTTCTCTGAGAATTCTTCCAGATTTTTTCTAGAATTAATTCTCCTTTTCCTAGACCTAAATCTATTTATTAGAAGGCTCTAGATTCTTTTTCACAGGTTCTAAGTATTTTATTTGGATTCCTCGTGTACCAATCTATTTGTGGAAATTTTCCTAAAATTTTTGAGGTTTTCAGAGTATTTTTCATGATTCCGCCGGTCCGCGCCGCTTCTCCATCGTTGGAACACGCTGGCCATGTGCAGCCCCGCGCCGCTGCCTATTGCCGCCGCAGTGGCTCAAATCTCGGTCGAGCCGCTCGTCCTCCACCACCGGTGAGGCCTCCTATGAGCTCGCCGTCAACTCCTCTCTCGATTCCCATCCTCATCGTGGCCACCTGCTCACCCGAGGGCTGCCGATTTGGCCAGCCCGAGCCGCCACAGGTCTGGGGAAGTAGAAGACCTAGGTTTTGCAAATAGATCCCCGAAAAAATTTGTAATTCTTCACCTTTCTTCTAAGTCTTGTATCTTTTACAGAAAACCCCCTAGAATATCCAGATCGTTCCAATCTAACCTGAGTCCTAGAATCTTACAGATCTAACCCTGATCTTTCAATTATTTTTGAGCCCTAGTTCTTGTCTTGCAAACCTTCTCTGCTAGCCCCTCATGTCTATATTTAATTACGTATAGGTCCGTAGAACCTTGTTTATCTCATAACTTCTTCATTTTAGCTCCGTTTCAAGTGATTCTCACGCCCACGCAATCCTTGCAACATGTACGATAGTTTTAAAGTGTTGTTTTAATATATTTTTATTGTTTGGTGTATTGTTTCTTATTATATGTATTTGTTTGCTTGTTTAGTTGCTTTGGACTTTGGATGATTGTGTGACGCCAGGAGAGTAGTTCGAAAGAAGAAGACTTTGAAGACTCTGAACAGCTACAAGACTTTAAGGAAGGCAAGTTGTGCCCTTGATCACATTCTGTCCTATACAGCATTTAAATATGAAATATATGCTACGCATGCTTAAGTCCTAATTAATTTAATGGGTTCTAATTAAGGATTTACCTAGTTTCCATATTATCCCTTGTCAACCTGGGTTTTACTTTATGTTGGGTATGCTAGTTGTACCTGGTTTATGGTGGGAAGAAATGAACAATGATGAACCTGATTTATTTTATGTTATGCACTTTTGTTAATTACAACCACTCACATGCCTTAATTGGAACATGAAGTGATCACTTAGGAAAACAGTACAACCATAAGATCAATGGGCTCTGGTCTTGGCTAATTAATTAGAGACTCTAGTTTGTGACAACTTACGGAAAGGGTAAGAGGGGTTCATAGGTTGTGCGATGGCTTGTCCAGCCAAGGGGTGTACGCATCACTTGGCGGAAGGTTCATCCCCTTATGAGAAAACCTTAGCAGGTTACTTATTAGGGAATCTTCGTAAATACCTCGTAGTGTCCCTATGCAGTCACACCTCGGCACTGTGATAAGTGCTTACTTTTGCACAAAATGGTTGCGTCTAAAGTTCTCTTGAACTTTTACGCAACTTATGGTAAAAGTGTACAACCTCTGCAGAGTGTAAAACTGATATATTAACCGTGCTCACGGTCAAAAGCGGCCTGAACCCTCGCATGATAATTGAACTTGAAGAATAATTAACATGTATTTTATTTATACTTTATTTTATATTCGTGATATATTCTTGCTCTTATGCTTAATTGGGTGGTATAAACTTACACTATAGTAACTAGTTTGCTAAATAAAATTTGACCAACTAATTAAAATGCTTAATACAGTAAACCAATCAGCTTTTCCTTATTTTGACCTTACACTACATATTTCCCCACACTTGCTGAGTACCAACCATAAGTGTACTCACACTTACTATATCTGTTGTTCAGTACAAGACAACTCTATTAAAGACTTTGAAGAATTGCTAAACGTACGTTTCACCAGTCAACTGCCCGTGAAGTTGTTGGAGATCCGCTGCTTATACTACAGATTTTATCTCAGGTTCTGATTATGTAATCTATGTAACTATCTCTTTACGCTTTAACACTGTATTTGATATATTTACTGAAGTCAATGTGTGTGTGCAATTTGATCCTAGCACACATACGATAGTCATCTAGTTTTGCTTTTTAAACCGGGTGTGACCCTCCTCTCACCTTTTCGCACAACGCAAGTGTAACACCCTAATTTTCAGCATTTTCAATTTAATAAAAATTAATTAGAATCTCTTTAGAAGTTGTTTGAGTTCGTTTAAGGCCTTAAGATTTTTATGTGAATTTATTAGGCATTAAAATCTTTTTCTTAAATTAACTTAATGCACCATAGGTTTAAGTGTGTTGCATTGCATGCTGGTTGCATTTCTTATTCTTTGAGTGTGAAAAGGTTTAAAAATGCGTTTAGGCGATGTTTAGTTTCCTCTGAGAATTTTTCAGATTTTTCTGGGATTTATTCTCGTTTTCTTTCAGCTTAATCTAATTTTTGGAGGTTTCTATAAATCCTTTCCGGAGCTCCAAGTCTTTTAGTTGGGTTCCGTGTGTCCCAAATCATCTCCAAGAATTATCCTGAATTTTTTGAAGCTTTCGGAGTATTTTTCGCGATTTAATTATGATTTTAGGATTTTCTGAAATTATTTTTAAATCCGAAATTAATTCGAAAAAAAGAAATAAATCCTGACCTCCACCTGACCTATATATATATATATCACCGCGTTCTTCTCGACGCGAGGATTTCAAATCTAAAACCTTTTTGCGACTTGACTCTCCGAGCTACGTAAATCTGAAGTCAAAGTTCGGCCGCCCGCAAAACTCCAACGAGCAGATCTAGCAAATCTGTTCATCCTCGGCCGAAGGTGAGCGCACCATTGCGTTCGTATCGTCGATCTCGTTCCGTTTTGCTATTCATGCTCGAGATCGGACTTTGTTTTCGACTTGTTTTCGGCTTTTCCTTTTTTCTGTATTTCTTCCCGTTACTGTTCCGTACCGTAGCCATGGCCGCCTGTTCCGCTCCAGCGCCCTGCAGCGCACCGCTGCCGGCCTGCCTCGCGAGCGCCGCCGCCCTGCTCACCACTCCGCCAACCGTGCTGCTCTGCCGGGCGCCGCCGCAGGCGTGCGCTCCGCCCGGCTTGGCCGTCGCCGCCGGCAGGAGGACTTCCTGGTAACCGCATCAGTGTGCATCCGAAGGAAGAAGATGACGGTTTTGCGATTTAGCCCTCAGAAAATGATATTTTCTGAAAGGAAGATTTGTGTCTTGTGGTTTTGTAGAAAGGACCCTGGAAAAGCTAGATTCTCAAGTTCCAGTCCTACCCGAGATCTTTTGCAAATATAACCCTATAAATTCTGTTATTTGCAAGCACTTTTATGTGTGTCTTGCAAATCTTTCTTGCTAGCCCCTGCCGTCTATGGTTAATTGCATCTAGGTCCCTGCCACCTTGTTTACCTCATAACTTCTTCGTTCTAGCTCCGTTTTGAGTGATTCTTTTGCTCACGTGTTCGTCTTAACTAGTAGATTAGTTTGGTACTGCTTTTAAGTACTATTTTTGATGATTGGTGTACTGTTTTTAATTAAATGCATTTGTTTGCTTGTATGTGCTCGTGTGACGCGTATAGAAGAAGCGTAGTTCGAGGAATCCAAAGAAGAGGAAGACTGAAGACTCTGAGCAGCAGCAGGGCTTTGAGGAAGGCAAGTGTCCTTGGTCATTCCCGTTTATACCTAATTGACATGCATTGATTCACAATATTTATTTACCGCGTGCATTAACATGATGGGTTCCTATTAAGGACAATGCCTAGTTTCTCTTGATCATACCTTGAAGCCGGGTTGTTTAATTAATCTTGAGGGTAGATTATGCTTAGCTTGCTCAACTGGGTTGGTAAATAAACAACATGGTTAATTTATCTATTTACTCAATGTTCCTATGTGTTGATTTAATTACAAGACCATATATTTTAATCGGAACATGGAGCGACCACCCAGGAAAATAGTACAGCCACAAGGACTAAATGGCTCTGGTCTTGGCTAACTAATTAGAGGACTCTAGTGTTGGACTGGTGTTAAGTAGGGGCATGACTCGCGGAACCTCGTGCACTGGAACACACTAGGGAAGTCTTTGTAAAGGCCTCGTAGCGTCCCTATGCAATCACACCTCGGAAGTGTGGTATTGTGCCTACTTTTGCACAGCATGGTTGGGTCTAAAGTTCACCTGAACTTTTACGCGACTTGTGGGTAAAGATGTACAACCTCTGCAGAGTGTAAAACTGTTATAACAGCCGTGCTCACGATCAAGAGCGGCCTGGACCCTCACATGATTAATTTACTTGAAGATGATACTACTGTGTTATATGTTATGTTCATGCTTATAGTATATCATTGCTCTATATTAATTATGGGATGGTATAAACTTACATTTGCTAGTAATTAGATGATGAATAAAATTTGACCAACTAAAAGTGCTAATCGCAGTTAACCTTATCAGCCTTCCACCTTATAACGCCTTGCATGTCATATATATTTCTCTCTTGCTGAGTACGACATGTGCTCACGCTTGTGTTTTATATATTGCATCTATAACATCCGGATTGCTGCTCAGACCCGGAGAATTTTGAAGATTACTAAAGTTTTTGGAAGAGTTCTAGGCGAGTCCACCAGTCAGCTGCCTGTGGAGTTTTTGGAGATCCGCTGCCTATATTAGAGATTTCTATCTCAATTTTGGTTACATAATTTATGTAATTCTCTCTTTACGCTATAACACTGTATTTGATATTTACTGAAGTCATCATATGTGTGAAACTTGATCCTGGCACACATATAATAGTCATCTGATTTTACCTTTAAAACTGGGTGTGACAGCAAGGCTCCGCCCGCCATGTACGCTTCCACAGCCAGAGCTCATGGTTCCAAGGAGAGTGGCACGCGACACCTCCGCCTTGTCGCTCGAGTAGATGTAGTCAGGGGCGGATCCAAGGCCCGGGCTGCAGCCCGGGGCGAGACCATGGAGTCCTTTAACCTATGTGCTGTTTAGTCTAACAAAATGAGGCTTAGGAGACAAAATTAGACTATTTTAGGTGTGATTCAACAGCTCAGCCCGGGGTGCAGCCCGTTCTGGATCCGCCCCTGGATGTAGTCGTACAGATCCGCCGCGTCGGCGACGAGGAGACTCAAGAGCCATGGCTGCGGCAACACATCCTCTGCTCCGGAATGAGAGGAGAAAAAAATTCATGGGCCTTAGGTGAGTTCAAGAGGCCCATCGGACTACGTGTGATTGGAAAGCCCAAGATGAGCCTTAGACTCTTGGCCCAACGGCGTCCGTCCTCTCATCCTCTCTGTATTGACTCTCATCTATACCTCACAAAAAAAAAAAGGACTCTCATCTAGAATACTGTAGCATGCCCGACAGATGCGTACAGATGACATGAAAACCTAGGCTACTGTAGCACGTCCGACAGCACCATTAGGCATAAACACATGGGAACCTAAACCTGATCAGCCATGACCTTTGACACTGTAGCACATCCAAAAACTTAAGCCTTATTTCTTAAGCCCTTTTGGAATGACTTCTAAAAGAGCTTCTTCATCAGTTTTTAATAAAACCTTAGCAAAGAGTCAATTTCAAAACGGCTCATCACCGAAGCTGAGGAAAGCCGCAAAAAGGTTTCCACTAAAGAGAAGCTAGTGAAGCCACTTTTTTCTCCTCCCTCTCCAAGCATTAGAGTGACCACAAAATTACCCATATTGCCATTGAGAGGTTGTTTTACTAAAGATGGGTGTGGGCCAACCTCGGATGCTCCAGTGGAGCACCATGCGAACCATTTCATAAATGTGGAGCTATGGGTATTACCCTTTTTTTCTATGGCTGCTCCATGAACACCAATGGATCTCATGGGTCGATCCATATTACTATTAGCTAGCTACCTAGCTGCAGCATCCGACTGCACCCAGCAAGCCTGCACGTGGTGCAGTTTTGCTTAGTTCATTCATCAGAGCCTTTCATCCATGTAAATCATACACATGCTTTTCAAAAATAAAAAAAAATCCAAAGATTCTGATATCTCCTCTAAATATCACTACGGGAACCAGAAGCTTTGCCGAGTGCCACAGGCACTCGACGAAAGCCCAAAAACACTCGGCAAAGTGCACACGGCAAATTTCCTATCGGCAAAGCCTAGTTTTCCGAGTGTCAAAACGCGAGCACTCGGCAAACATTTTACCGACGGCCAAAAAACTCTCGGCGAAAAGATGTACTCGGCGAAATACGCGATGACGGCGTCGGGTTTAATGGCAGGTTTGCCGAGTGCTAGACGGGAGGCACTCGGCAAACACCAGGGCTTTGCCGAGTGCCGACACACGGCAAACACCCTGGCTTTGCCGAGTGTCAGCACTCGGCAAAGCCCTGGTGTTTGACAAGTGTCAGCACACGGCAAATCCAGGGTGTTTGCCGAGTGCCGTGTCCCTGACACTCGGCAAACATGGGCACTTTGCCGAGTGCCGTGTCCATGACACTCGGCAAACAAGCCGCGGCTCGACCTGGGAGTGGCCCCTTTGCCGAGTGTTAAAGCCAAAACACTCGGCAAAGGCCCCTCTTTGCCGAGTGTAACACTCGGCAAAGTGCCCAGAACCCCCCCCCCTTTTCCGACATTTTGCCACGTATAACGGACCCCTCTCAATTCACAATACACATATCACAGGCATTTGTAATAAACAATCACATGCATAATTCACAACCACAGGCATAATTCATAAACACCACAGGCATAATTCAACATAAGCACGAAACAATCCATAAATCCAAGTTCAAGTTACAATTTAGTTTCCACATTGTTCACAACCAAGTCTACTTCCGTGGAGGCCAAAGAGACCACTGTGACAAATCTTGATCTTCATTATTCGAAGCCGCCGATTGATTCTGCACATAGGATAGGACATTCTGAGCTAACATCTAAAGTTGTCAAATTTAAAGTATTGAATCTTAAGCACAATGTGTCAAGTGACTCACAGGAGTAGTCGTGGGTGGCTGAGGCGGAGGGAACATCATCGGCGGTGGCGGAGGCAAAGACTGTCCCATGCTCGAAGCAAAGTTCTGCATGTACTGGAACATCTGCTCCATCCTAATCCGGTTTTCCTCCTCCATCCTCCGCCATATTTCCTCCATCTGCGCCGCCATCTCCTCTTATTTCTTCCTTGCTTCTTCCACCTGGGCCTACAATATTTTATTGCAATGTTATAATGCAAAGCTAAAGTATAACAACAAACGAACGATGAATGGAAAAGAAAGAACCTGTAGAGCCTCCATCTGGAACTGTGTAGCAGTGGGTCGTGGCCGTATCGGCTCGAGTCCGTGCTCCTAGCTCGGATCTGGGAGAGAGTGGGAGTAGAGGCCGTGTCGAGGACGCTGTCGCCAATCCAATATCGGTCATGCTTCTTGCCTCCTCCCACCCTCATCACGATTTCTCCATCAATGTCCTCGGAGCTCGGATCGAAGTCTGGCCCGTGAACCTCCCTAGCCATCTTTGTATACTCGCTGACGCGGCTGTGTATGCTAGGGTGGTTGTACGCCTCGGACGGGTCGTCTGGGTTGAAATCTATATCGGTCGTCGCCTTGCCCTTTTTGGAGAGGACCCATGCCTTGAGCTGGGAGCAAGGTCGGCCATCATGTGACGCCAACTGCGGCAAAATACAAAATCATTAAAAATTACGTAGAACTGAACGTTACAATAAAGAATTGAAGTTGCGTACCCATTTTTCTCTATATTCATCAAGGCTTAGGCTGCCTTGATGGTGTGGTGCAGTCGGCATCTGCAAACGCCGCTGCCGGCAAGCAAGGTGGTTCTCCAACCACCCGGGCTCCAACCACACGTCGACCATCCTCTCCCAGCACGGCATATGCGCACGACACCACCACGGAGGCACCTACATCATCAAGCGTGTGACATATGAAAAAGAAAATGAGCCTAATTAATCTTAAATAGTAAGCATCAACGTTCTTTACTTACCCTCATGAATTGGTCCTTAGTCATGTTCATTGTTCTTGCCTCCTCTTTTCTAACCTTCATCTGTCTGTATTGAGCGTGGAATTCGATGATGGCCAGGATGCGCGCCTCGTAATGCATGTCCTTCACGAGCTTCTTGGCGGCTACATCACAGACGGCCTTCGTCTTGGCCTCGAACCCCTCCTGGCATCTATAGAAATCCTGCATATACACGCGTATACAGTTATTATTTCAAGAATGTCGAAAGTAGGTGATGTATTGAGCAATTTAGTACGAGGAGTACTTACCCACAGCTCGGCCTTGATCCGCTCCGCTATGTTGGGGAATCTTCTCTGTTGACGATCAGGGACGTCGGGGGCGGCGACGTAGTGGTCTCACGTGTAGGCCGGCTGCTGCTGTCCGGCGTACACCACCAAGTCAGGGAAGTGAACCCTGCACAAATAGCTGATGTCCGCTATGTTGCTCGCCATATCCCAAAAAACCACCTTCTTCATTATTGACCTCGAGAGCGTCTAACTGAGCACGAACTGCGGCCCCTGTCATCATCGGCGGTGCGGGGGCTGTAACTACAACATCTTTGGTAAAGTTCTTGATGTCTCGTCTAAATGGATGGTCAGGAGGGAGGAATTGTCGATGTTTGTCGAACGAAGAATATTTGCCACCTTTCGACAACCAAATAAACTTCAAAGATGTTTTACATACTGGGCATGGGAACTTCCCGTGAACACACCATCCGGAGAAAATCCCATATGCCGGCAAGTCATGCAGTGAGTACTGGTACCAAACATGCATCTTGAAGTTTGTCTTTGTGGATCGGTCATATGTCCATACCCCTTCCTCCCAAGCACGGAGCAAATCATCAATCAGAGGCTCCATGTACACACTCATATTATTCCCCGGATGCTCTGGAATTATCAACGACAAGAATATATTATGTCGTTGAAATAGGACGCCGGGGGGGGGAGATTCAGAGGGATAACAAAAATGGGCCAACAGGTGTACGGGGCGGCCGCCATTCCATAAGGATTGAACCCATCAGTTGCCAACGCAACGCGTACGTTACGGGCCTCTAGAGCTTTTGCAGGATAAATCGCATCAAAGCTTTTCCAGGCTTCAGCATCGGATGGGTGTACCAGCTTCTCAGGATTATAGCGATGGCCATTTTTGTGCCATGTCATCTGTTTTGCGGATTCTTCAGTCATGAAAAGCCGTTGGATCCTCGGTATGAAAGGAAGATACCGTAGAACCTTCACAGGAATTGCGAGCTGCTTTTTCTGACCGTCACCACAGTCTACCTCCAGAAACCTAGACGATTCGTACTTCACACAGTATTTTGCTTCCGCATACTCTTTCCTAAATAAGATGCATCCCTTCGGGCAAGCATGTATATGCTCGTATGGCATCTTAAGTGCACGAAGAAGTTTCTGTGCCTCATACATGCTCTTTGGCAAGATGTGACCAACCGGGAGTAGGCTTCCAAAAACTGTCAACATAATATCAAACGCGTCTCGACTCAAACTAAACTGAGACTTCACAGCCATTAGGCGTGCAATGGCATCTAGTTGAGAAACCTTGGTATGGCCGTGAAGAGGTTGCTGTGCCGCAGATAACATTTCGTAATAAGCCTTAGTGGTAGCCTCTGGCTCCTCCTCCCTACGTGCTTCATCGAAGTGTGCTTCATGATAGTCATTTAACATGTCTCCCACCTCGGCATCATCATCAAATTCCTCGATGCGTTGTCTCAAGACCTCCTCTCTCCCACGGTCAGATTCACCATGGTAGATCCACCTGGTGTAGTCTGACGTAAATTCGTTCTTCACCAGATGTTTGCCCATGTCTAGCTTGGTTTGCCGACGCATGTTTCCACATTTGCTACACGGACACCAAGTCCATCGAGCTCCATTGACACTTGCAAATGTCCGTTCCAAGAAAGCATCCGTCTTGTCAAGCCATTCATTGGTCAACGTATTCTGACTAGTTCGACCCGTGTACATCCACTGACGATCCTCCATCCTCTACCATTTAAGTGAGTAATACAAAATTTACATTGCATATACACGTTCCTATATTGTCTACTAGGTAAAGATAGGTCCTAATCCCACCCGAGGATGTGTAGGTGGAAAAGATGCCAGCCATCAATAAACGCCTTGATCCGCCTGTCTGCATTATACATCCATTGCCGGTCCATCTGCATCATATTACGCATGAAAATGGATTACACTTGACAATGGATTACGCATGAAAATCGATTAAAGATCCAAACAACATGGTACAATACAACACCATGAAGATCCAAATACACTTATTTAAATTAAAGTCCCAAACAACATGATACAATACAATAAGCCATCCACTGGTTATTATTAAGGAGGACTTTTAAGCATCCTTGGACGGTGAAGACGAAGGGTCCGCTGACCCAACCTCATCCTTAGTTTATTTGTGCCGCCTGAAAATGGTAGTACTAAGTGGACGTGAAACACCCGGGACCTGAAGGTGGAGCATATTGACCACCAAAGGAGGTTCCTGACCTGCGCAACAGCTTTTCATGATGTGCTGCAAATAACGA